>NC_135451.1:11072500-11372500 GCF_051991255.1 Vanacampus margaritifer
CTTGTGAAGTTGTGACTGATGTGATGGTACGTTGTGTGATTTATAATAATAATAATACATTTCATTTGTAATGCACTTTACATTTCAAAGAAATCTCAAAGTGCTACACATGAGGGTTAAAACAAATTACAGTGAATAAAACAGTTGAAAAACATAAAATCAAAAAAAGTTTAAAAAAAAAAAGAAAAAAAAAAAAGACCAGTAGGCCTTTTTAAAAAGAAAGATCTTGAGGCCTCTTTTTTTAAAATCCCTTCATAATAACTGTGTCGAGGCACACACACAAAAGAAAGTGAAAGTGTGCAATATGAATTCATGGTGTTCCACAGGGTTCAATTCTGGGGACCCCTGGGTTGCATCATAACAAAAAAAAAAACAGTAGTGCTTGTTTTAATGTGCTCCATAAATATACAGTAGAATATTTTCAAACAGTAACTACAACAGCATTTGATTTTTTTTCTTTTTTCTTTTTTTTTGTAATGGTGCTAGTGGTTAGCAGGTTTGTCTCACAGCGGAGAGCTTTCGAGTGATTTACTGGTCTGGCTGACCATTGGATTTTTTTTTTTCATGGGGGGTGAGCAGGTGGCTGTGGATGCCCCCCTGAGGTTGAGGATGCCTGTGGTCCTTCCCACCCCGCTTCGCACGCCCCTGTGAGCAAATGAGCACTTTCTATCAAAACAAGTTAAATCACAACCAGAATTGGAGTGAGCCCACCCGACTATAATAACCAAAAAAAAAGCAAGCTCATTAGTGTTCGCTATGGCTTCCTTTTGGCAAGTCCCCCCCACAGGCCAAAACATGCTTTCTGGGTTCATTACAGACTTTAAATTGCTAGTAGGTGTGAGTGTTATTTTTAATGTTTGTCTGAAGTGGTGATCAGCGGTTTTAATTTATTCAAACTGCAAGGGTCTTTTTGAAGGAGCCTTTGAGAGGATGCTTTTTTGCTGGACTTATTTTTGGCTTTGTGCTTATGTGTATTTCATTTTGCGTAGGTTTTAAATGTTACAGTGACTTAAACATTTTTAAATCTAGTATAGTGTACTTGTCAAGTCAAGTTCAGTTGTATTTAAATTTCAAATGGGAAGTCAACCCAAAAATGTTTTTGGACAATAATATGTTACATGTGACCTCACTAGTCTAAACATGACATTCTGATTAATATTACATTTGCGGAATATGAGTTATGAAGAAAAATCCAGCCATCTCAGGGGGCGGCCATTTTGCCACTTGCTGTCGGGTGAAAATGACATCACAGTTGCACAGGGCTCGGGTAACAACCAATCACAGCGCAGCTTTAGAAAACGGGTGATTGATGTTATTGATCAATGAGCAACATTGATGCCATCTCCAGTCGACAGCAAGTGGCAAAATGGCCGCCCCCTGAGATGGATTAAAAGCGGCTGGATTTTGCTTCATAACTCATATTCCGCAAATGTATTATTAATCAGAATGTCATGTTTAGACTAGTGAGGTCATATATACCACATTATTGTCAAGAAATCTTTAAGGTTAACTTCCCCTTTAACTACAATACATGGCATCATAATGTGCCACTTAGAGGAGGCTGCAAATGGGGAGGGGGGCAAAAGAAGAGAAGATTGAAAGACGTCTCTGTTAATTGTTTTCAGATAATGTCCACACACAGGACTGCACTCTTTTGTTTTTTTCGTCTTGTTGAAATCACAAGAGAGTTTTGGGAAATTGTCGTAGAGTTCTGAGCATTTATTCGATATCCTTTACGTCCCCCCCCCCCCCATATATATATATATATATATATATATATATATATATATTTATTATCTATTAAAAGTTCAATTGCAATTGGAGGTGGCTAATCCAGGTCCAGAGAGTCACACACACTCAGTCAAACACTGCCACAGTTTGGCTTTAGCCCCTGGTGCTAGCTAGCTAACTCCCTAGCTAGCTCCCATGGTGCTGGTATACCTGCTAGGGAGCTAGCTAGCTAGCACCAGGGGCTAAAGCCAAACAAAACATGGCTTTAGCCAATGGTGCTAGCTAAATAACTCCCTAGCTAGCTCCCACGGTGCTGGTTTACCTGCTAGGGAGCTAGCTAGCTAGCACCAGGGGCTAAAGCCAAACAAAATATGGCTTTAGCCAATGGTGCTAGCTAAATAACTCCCTAGCTAGCTCCCATGGTGCTGGTTTACCTGCTAGGAAGCTAGCTAGCTAGCACCAGGGGCTAAAGCCAAACAAAACATGGCTTTAGCCAATGGTGCTAGCTAAACTAACTCCCTAGCTAGCTCCCATGGTGCTGGTATACCTGCTAGGGAGCTAGCTAGCTAGCACCAGGGGCTAAAGCCAAACAAAACATCGCTTTAGCCAATGGTGCTAGCTAAATAACTCCCTAGCTAGCTCCCATGGTGCTGGTTTACCTGCTAGGAAGCTAGCTAGCTAGCACCAGGGGCTAAAGCCAAACAAAACATGGCTTTAGCCAATGGTGCTAGCTAAATAACTCCCTAGCTAGCTCCCATGGTGCGGGTATACATGCTAGGGAGCTAGCTAGCTGGCACCAGGGGCTAAAGCCAAACAAAACATGGCTTTAGCCAATGGTGCTAGCTAAATAACTCCCTAGCTAGCTCCCACGGTGCTGGTATACCTGCTAGGGAGCTAGCTAGCTAGCACCAGGGGCTAAAGCCAAACAAAACATGTCTTTAGCCAATGGTGCTAGCTAAATAACTCCCTAGCTAGCTCCCACGGTGCTGGTATACCTGCTAGGGAGCTAGCTAGCTAGCACCAGGGGCTAAAGCCAAACAAAACATGGCTTTAGCCAATGGTGCTAGCTAAATAACTCCCTAGCTAGCTCCCGTGGTGCTCGTTTAGCTGCTAGGGAGCTGGGGCTAAAGCCAAACTGTGACAGGGTTTTTACTTTCAGGACCTGGATTTGCCACCTGTTATTGCAATTTTAGAAGATGACAACATATTTTGAATATAATATATACTGTAGGCTATGTACTGGAGTACCTACCACATGTACTGTATCTACAGACAGTCGCATATCAAAATCCTCATAAAAACTGTGCTTCTCTAATGGCACTGTACAGGATAAACATTTTTTTTTTTAATAACCAAATAATGGTAACTTAGTCACATTGGTGGTATCTTGTGCATATGGACCTGATGACCCTGTAAATAATATAGCTACACTAAATATCCGCAAAACCAGTACTTTAACAGGAAAAATGCCCTCTCATTATACACCAAACTCATTTAAACATTAATGAGGCAAAGCCGAGTGCGTACATGTTGATGTGTAGCTCACAGAATGTTGGAATCAAAGTAGAACTCATCTGCATTTCCTATCCATGCGTCTTCACTATATACCTTTTTAAATTGCAGCAATATCGGACCGCCATGCATAATTTAAAAGGATAGATTTTCCAATGAAGGCGGACTGATTTTTCCCACCATCGTCTCATTGCACGAAGCCACTTTCAGCTTTAGAGGAGAATTACATCTGGAGGCTATTGGTCTGCTTCATTCTTCTGTCCCCTTGACCTCGATTCCTATTAAAATTAATCTCTGAATTCAGCACACAACATTGTACTTATTCTTTTCTCTTTCTCAGGCCAAGAAAGCGGCAGTTGCCTCCGAGCATGTTATTTGCGACAAGATTATTCCATTTAAGTTTCTCTTCAAAGAAAGTAAATGCAGAGCCACCACACCAGGAAAATGATCTGATTCTTGAAGAAGAATGGGGGTGGGGGCACCCCATTGCTTTACACAATTTTACACAACACAATGTGCTAAACTAATACAAGCACTATAGACTATAGAAAAAGAAAAGGCAAAATCACATGTATTTTTATATTATATGTATATTATATAATGTATAATGTACAAAAGGCTCTGCGGTTATTAACTCGGTCCAGTCAAGAAATGTAATATAAAACAGAAGGAAAAAAAAGCTGTGGTGTATCAGTCGCTTTAAAAAAAAAAAAATGTATTCTACAAAAACCGTGACCGAGAACATTTCGGACTCACACCCAAAATCTCAAAATCGGAGGTATGTTTGGAAATACGCTCCGAGTGCGCAGTGCCCCCCCCCCCCCCCCCGACCGTTCGGAAACACAAAGCGTTGTTGAAATGTGCCGTACGGTTACTCATAGAAATGTAACGATATCCAAACGTCACGATATTATCACAATATGAACCTCGTGATACAACAATTATCACGATATTAGGAGAAAACTCACGCCGTTGTAAAACAACAGAAAGCGGCAATTCTTATTTATTTTGATTAAAAAAATAAAAAATAAATTATTGTTATTATTATTATTATTTTATATATTTTTTTATTTTTTATTTTTTATTTTTTTATTTTTTTTTATTTTTTTTTTAAAGAAGCTTTTGTACATAACAGTGACAATGAAATAGGCTAGTCTAATCATTTTTCTTTTATCTTGTCTATGCAATGCTAATTAATTCAGGTCATAATTATGCATATAGTGCAAATAATATAGTTTAGCATACTTTGTATAGTACTTGGTATAATTAAAGCAATGTTTTTATTATTGGCATTGTTGTTATTTGTCATTATAACCCCCCAAACCCCCCCCCCCCCCCTTATTCTCTGTTATAGTATTTGCATTAGGACAAATTTGAAAGAATTTAAAGCTTGCAACACGTTGCAGGTTGCAATATTTGTCTGTGCATATGCAAAAATGCTTGAAACTTTTTATAACCACGTTTAAAAAAAACGTGTTAAGTTTCAAGCATTTTTTTTTTTTTCAAATAATATGTTATGTTGCGCCCGCAAGCCCCCCGAAGCACATTTTCACATTATTGCCTCAGTCAGTCACCCATTTAACAATTTTCCATTTGATAGACATGCAGTTGCTCTCCAACCTGAGCCGAGACATTTTATTGAGCTGGCTAAAAATACCGCATAAAAGGAGATGTCAGTGTCAGTATGACATTGAAAATGAATTCAACAAAGGTAGAAAATTGGCCCTTTTTGCTTGTCATCCACATTTACACTCATCATCTGGTACCTCGAATAAACTGTTACACAAGTATGCTTCGTTTTATTTATTTATTTATTTATTTTTCTCCCGAGAGAGCTCAGTATTGTATGCTTCGTTTTTTATCATACGCTCTTTGTAGGTTCTGTTGTTCCCCCCCCCCCCCCACCTTCATCAGCTCAACAGATATTTACTATAAATGATCAAATAATGAACAACCGCTACGCAGTTTTCCACGGGTTCAAAGCGAAGAAACTCATAGCTGGCAAATGAGGGCCAAACCACACGTGACAAGGAGAGTTGCACAGAGTCACATTGTCTGCGACTTTATCCGGAGAGAGATTTATCAAGTTTTATCGCCATGTTTATACAAAGCATGTACTCTCTTCAAGCCAAGGTCACATTCAATAATTACATTGGAAAAGTGATCATTTGCAACACTCCAGCCGCACCACCAAGATAACCAGAGTGGAGAATGATCCTTGAACCCAGTACATTCTGAAAAGTTTGTAACCTTGTGGTGTATCCGGAAAAGTATTCGCAGTGCAGTCTTATTCCAAATACAAATACAAATGTATAAAAAAACAAAAACAAAAAAACAAAGACGTCACGTGTACATTTTGCACGTCACAACCTAAACCAAGCATAAAGTCAAAGGAATCGTCCGTAGACAAGATTGTCTCGAAGGACGGAAAGATTTCTGCCGCTTTGAAGGTCCCGACGAGGACAGTGACCTCCCGTCATTTGTGAATGTTAGATATTGTGAAGCGCTAAGACTGATCCCAGAGATGTCTCTGGAGACGTTTGAAAATGGCTGCGCGCGGATGATCCCCATCCAAAGGGAGGCTTGAAAGTGAAAGGAGCAAGTGTTGAAGAAAAGTCATGAATAGTTATGTATATGTGATTTATTTATTTGTTTATTTATTTTCAATAACTTTGCAAATATTTAGGAAAAAAAATGTCATGTTATAATTATGGGTGTTTTTGTGTGTAGAATTTTGAGGGGGTGATTTATTGTTTCATTTTTTTTATTTTTGCAATTTTTTTAAAATCAGTTTTTCATAATATAATATGTGATGTAGTCATATTTATGAATTAAGAGTTAGTTTCAGGAACAGCTGGACTTTTTTTTTTCCCTCAAACATCATAGCTATAAATTACAATGCGTGGTAAAAACCATATTGCGCAAGCTTTTCTACGTCAAACTTAACTGATTCACTGCCATTGACGGCTATAGACGTCAAAAATTAATTTGAACTATTTCTATTAGTTTAAATGTTTTTTTCCACTTTTGTCAACAAGACTATGAAAAAAAATATTGTACATTTAGACCAGATACAAAATGTGTGATTAATCGTGAGTTAACTATTGAAGTTATGCGATTAATTACATTTTTTTTTAAATAATCGCCTGACGCCCTAATTTTAATAATCGTTTCTTTTTTTAAAAAAAAAAAGATTATTTTAAAAACGACAAGAAAAGATTATTAAAAATTAGGTTTTTGAAAAAAGATTATTTAAAAAAATAAAATAAAAGATTATTATAAATTAGGTCGTCAGGCGATTAAAATTTTAATTTTAATTAATCACATTACCGCAATAGTTAACTCACGATTAATCACACATTTTATATCTGTTCTAAATGTACAATAACAACTTTTTTCTAGGTTTTCATACTCTTGTTAAAAGTGGACATTTTTTTAAACTAACATAAATAGTTTAAATTAATTTTTGACGTCTAAATTCGTCAATGGCAGTGAATGAGTTTTAAAAGCAAAAACAAATATGTACTAGGGAAAAAAAGTGAAGACAACTTTTTTTTAACAGCATTAAAAATACTTTTAGGAACACACAAAGCCATCACTGATTAAAATTTGCTGTTGACCAGTGTAATCAATGCTTGTTTCTATGTGTATTCTACTGCCCTCAAGTGGCCAAAGTGCACATAACAGTAGGAGTAGTGCAATATCTATTGAATGGAACCAAGAATTGTCGCCAAATTATTTTCTCATTTAAATATATATTACAAAAATGCTATTTTATTTTTATGTATTTATTTTTAATATACTCGCACCGATTCATGAAATTTGCATTCATGTCAATAGTGAAAGATGAAAAACCACACACGCAAGAGACCATTCAAACATGTGACCAAGATCGGAACCCCGGAACCGCAGCTAATTTGTATTAATGACAGAAAACACTTTACCTTGCATGCACGGAACATCACTGTATAGCAACTGAGTCCAACTGGTAGCGACATACACTTGATGCAATGAGCCTTGACATCTTATCTAAGCACATCTCATCATGAGTCAGCACCGCATGGAACCATTTGGACAATCCAAGAAAAGAATATAAAAGCACTATAGAACATGCAAAATACAAAGTAATGTGAGGGAAGTATGCTCAGGATTTATGTAAGTAGTGCTTAATTTTTCTGAGCACCAGCTTAATTTTTTAACTCTTTGACTGCCAGACGTTTTCAGAAAAGGAATGCCGTGGGTGCCAAACGTTTTAAGCATTTTTGACTGATCTTTCAAGGTCCACAGAAAAGTATATGTTTGGACTATGGAAACACACATACTACCAAATGAAAGATTGGACTCTCATCTTTCATCAGAAAAAAAAAGTTTGTTTCTACCTTATTCCGTTTTTCAGTAATCAACAATAGAAAATGGTTAGTTTCATCTCTGTTTTGAAAAAAAACGTCTTTTAACGTCTTTGGCACTCCATAGGATTTTACTAAACGTTATTTAACGTTTTTGGCAGTCAAAGAGTTAATTGTAATTATAGTCAATCAACTGGGTTAGGCTCCTAAACCTTCAGCCTTACAGTAAAAGTAATGGAAATTTTCACAGGGGTGTAATTCAGATTAAAAATGATGGACCTTCATTAGAAATGTATGGTGACGCAAAGGATTAACATGGGGTCGTATTCAGCGTAGCCGTGCCACAACTAATATCATAATAATATCATTTTTCGGACTTCTGTGGCTCAGGTTATCTGTTGTTTCGGTTTATCTTCGAGCTCCTCAGTCCAAGGTTCGTGCAGTTGAGTTCACCATCCTCCACGCCGTTAAACCTGCACTTTTCTCTGGGCATGCTGGAGTAAAAGAGCTGGAGAATTATACACGATGAAAATGAGGCTTTAAACGTAATTAATGCCTCTTTAAAAGCGTGCTGGCAGCGATACATTGTGTGCGAGTGTGCTTGGTTCATTGAAGGTTCAATATGCACTCCGCAGTTCAGCTTTAGTATTCTGTTTAGGCAGGAAGCTATCAGATGTAGAAGTCTAACATTAAAATCACATGTGTTTTTTCACTATTTCGTTGTGTATATATAACACCTTTTGTGGTTGCCATGGAATGCATTATTGATGATGACAGTCTTAGGGTGCACTTAGGCCATTTCTTCCGTACTGAAGCCTGATTCCCCTCCCCTCCCCTCCCCTCTTTTTTCTTTCTTTCTTTTTTTCTGTCTTCACAGCAAGCGTGCTTCGGGCACGGTACTTTGTCTTCACTTTTAAGATAATTCTGGGGGAGGAGGGGGGCGGGGGGGGGGGTCACACCAGACAGGAGACATGTGCAATAGGGAAGTCACAAATGGAATATAATGTTCTATCCATTTTTTTTCTCTCAAAATGAACAGTACAGTATGTATTGCTTCAGTCATGCCACATTTGTGAAGAACATGCATACGGGGATGAGCAACACAAGCGAACATGTGACGAGCCAAATCTTCACCGTTTATGCCAAACAGTTGTTTCTGTCCTCAAGCATTTTCCCACTTCTTTCTCCTCTCCTTATCGCTGGGAAGCTGTGAAGACCTGCCCCTTGTTGCCTTTTGGAGTGAAAATGTGGTATGATAGTGATTCTTTCTCCAGGGAAGTCCCTTTTCCGTTTGCGCGATGTCTTCAGCTCTACATGGCTGCACATGTTTGTTTTTTTTTAATAACAAGAATAGGACGCCACTAGTTCAATAAGTTTTGCCTTTTTAATATGCATTTTTCACACAGGCTCGAGAGAATATATTGTTGCTAGTAGTATGTTGATGTAACAGTTGTTTGAAAGTTTATAAACGCCATAGCATTGATGCTAATTTCGGTTAGCCGAGTTCTGGTTTTCGTGTTAGCATTAAGCTAACAGGATTTAGTTCGGCAAAATTATGGTCGAGGGTGTCTTCTTTTTGTGTCTTCAAAGTAATGTCATACAATAGTCTCCTTTTTCTTCAATCATTCATTCATTTGTGTTCATTTCAGGCAACATCTCCCGGTTGACATCGGTAACAAAAACGGAAATAAAAGTAGATGTTAAGTGTACAAAAAAAGATGCCTGAAAGGGAGTGGGAAGAAGAAAATATATTTAATCCCACCCCTTTTTTTACACATTCAATATAAAACAAAAAAGGATTCACCACTAAATTCCATCAAAAATCGCAACTTTTGGTTCAAAACTGATTAGGCAATTCTCATTGACACAATATAACAAAAATACAAACATTTTATGCGGTAGAACTAACATACAGTAAAGAGTCCAAAGTGATTTATAATCCAGTATGTGTTTAGCTCTATTTATTACTGATATACTTTTAGAGGTATTCCACCTTAGTTTGCTATCAATTAGAATCCCAAGAAATTTCATTTCATTCACTCTTTCTGTATCAACCACTTTCATCTCTTCTCTTAGATCAGTATTAGTTCTTCTGTTACCCCAAAAATATATATTTTAGTGAAAGTTTGTTTTGTTCAAACCATAACTGTAATTTGTGCATTTCAGTTTTCATAGTGTCAACTTACTGGTCTACGTTTTTGTCGGAGTAAAAAAAAATAAAAAATTGTGTCATCAGCAAATAATATACATTTCAGTTGCGTGGATACTTTGCACATGTCATTAATATACAAAATAAACAACATTGGGCCCAATACGGAACCTTGAGGGACCCCCTTGAATTAAAAAAAAAAAAATAATTAAAATTAAATGATTGCTTGAAAAATTGCTATAGTATAGACAAGATAGCAATAATTGCATTATGTGGGGTACAAGATAACAATTATAACACATTGTTGTTTTGATGTTTACGTCAAAATGGAATTTTAAGATATTTTCAGAAGAAAACAATGAGGGGACGCTAGCTAGTTGTGCAACACAGTAATGTCCTGCTTCTTGTTTATGACATTAAAATGGACGATTAGGTTTTCAATAGTCATTATTCCAAATGTCTCTTTTTATGTTACAGTATAGTCTTTTCTTGTTTTGAGACTAGTTGGATGTAATGAACCCGCATACGCGTGTACAAGCCTCCATTAGCTTGCGAACATGTGTATGTGCATGCGCGGTTTGCTGCGCAAGGTTCAGCTGGACATCAAATAATGGCCCGCCATCAATCTCTGTCATGTTGTCCACAGAGAGCGTGCGAAGGTGGTGATGTGGGGGATGGGGGCACGGGTTCTGTGACAGCCCCGGACTACAGATGGGATGGGAGTATATGTGAGTGAACAAAGGGAAGGGTTACAACCTTTAGGACAATACGAGGGATGTCTTTGTTTGAGAATACTATCAGCTATGAAGTGTGTGTGTGTGTGTGTGCATTTTTAGAGCGACTAGACTGACATATGGACGACTCACGCCGGTGCAGCCACAGCATGTCATTGACGAAATCTAATCAAAAGAGAGCAGCAGGAAGAATATTATCCGTGTTGTTTGTTGATATTATCGTCACGTTATGTTCCCTCGTTCAAAGCCACTCTGACACTGTCTTCAAAATGATGCGAATGTCACCTATCTCTTCTTTGTCGATTGTGTGCAGACTGCAGAGCTTTGGTTTTTTTTTTTGTTTGTTTTTTTAAATATTGTCATGGCTAAACTAACATCACATCTTGCAGGTACACACATTTTGCCTGCTTGAATTTAACCAATGTCTTGTCCAAAAGTCCCAACTTTGATCAACTCAAAAGTCAGAAAGGAGATTTATTGCTGCTGAGTATGTTCAATTACTGTAGGAGTTGTTTCTGATTATGGAACATGCTAATTTCTGTTAGCTCGTTTATAGCATTTTGCATTATATGTTAGCATTACGCTAGGCAGCTTTCGTCAAGATGAAATGTAATTGCTTGGTTGAGCATTTTGGTGTTTAAATATACTGTGTTTAATTCTCTTTTGTCAATTTTGCAGGGAGCGACAAATAAACAGCTTGAGGCAGGCATGCTTTGCCCATATTTGGAAAACTGTGCAAGAGGATAGGAATATTTTTTAAAGTGTGTTTTAATAAGTTTAAATGTGTTCAAAGCGTTTGGGAGGGGCAAAACCTTATACACAGATAAATGATATTTAAAAGTGATGAATAGTGCACTTTATGACCATATTGTGCTTCACTGTAACAAGTTAGTCATGATAGTGAAACTAAAACTGACTCGTTGTGATAACAAAACAATTACATTTAATTTATTTGTTTTAGAATTTCAACTTAAAAAACATTACAGTACTTTACAGTGTTGAATAGTTCCAGTATTTGTTTACAGTGATTGATTGTAAGAGTGATTTTGTCCTTCTTTTTTTTGTAATGGGTGGCACTGTTCAGCTCGCTCTACCAATCAGCTCCAGTCTTCTGATTTTGTAGGCGGGACCTGCGGCTCTATCAACCACTCAGCGCTCACCATTCGCAGCGCGTGGAGAAGTTAGCACTCGAGTGCCAGTCTGGTCCGTAGCCACGATGGATACAATACCATGCTTTTTCCTCGTCCTGCTTTCTTTAACAAGGATACAGGAAAATAACGGTAACTACTCTTAACCTACTATATCTACTTGTTCTCGTTGTTTTCCACATGTTTCCGCTCAGTTACACTGTTGCCGGCAACGAGTTCGGGCAGAAAAATCTCTTTGTTTAAGAAAACCCCCAAGAAGCGGAGTGTGTCAAACTAAGATGGCGCATGGTCGGCGGCTATCCTGCTGCTGCCTGTCTGTGGAATGTTTATTGTCTGGAGGGGGGGAAGAAAAAGAAACGAGGTGCTAAAAGTCACCCTTGGATTTACGGGGCAACGAGAAAAGCTCTTGGTGGAAGTTGCTGTTTCCTTTGTGAGCTTTTCCTCGCTGCCTCTTTTGGGTTTGGGCTGTTGCAAACAAGTACGTCCGGAGTGTGTCCAGTTCCTCAAACGCAAAGTTGGCCGCATCGCCCTGCTGGATGTTTGCTTATTTGTCAAGCTTTGGTTGTTCATTTACGTTGTGGAGGAACGTGTTCTTTGTAAAGTGACCGGGGGCAAATATTTGAACAAATTACCCAAGGGATGGATGTCATCGCTCCCTTTCCTCTCACCCACCTTTAAGTTTACCGTTATAGTTCGATGCGACATTGTTGGAGAGATGCACTTGTTGACATTCCTGACTAGTTTCTTAATTGAGGTTTATGAATCAGTTTTGCTTTTAACACCCGGAAGTTTTGAGTGGTAGATATGAAGCTTGTGTGTGAGTTTATTATCATTATGTACTAGTCGCTGGTACACAATGGTTGTTTATTTATTTATTTACGTATTGAAGTTGAATGCGTCGTTGTAGTTCCGATTTATTATGTGGTCGAATAATGACGCGATTTCTTTATTAACGTTAGTTGATCCGCCCAGTTTTACATACATCTGCTCAGTAATGTGCTTATTACTCATACCACCCCATTTGCTGCTATGGAATTTTACATTTCAGCGCTGGATGGAAACTGACTGCGGTTGCAATTGAACAGTGCACGCCCAATGCACTAGTTAATAGAAATAAAATAAAATAAATAAATAAATATATGTGAAATAAGCTTGAGAGGGCTTAATTAGGGAGTTAACCACCATCCAAATAATACTCAACAGATTTAAATGCCACCCATCACTGATTTGTCCGCATCCACAATTGTTGCCATATAACACACCCATTTTCAGAATATTTGCTGATTGGCTCGTTTCATTAGTTAATGTGCACCCCCCCCCCCCCAAAAAAAAAGCGATTCTATCTTCGTAACATCCGATTGTGAGCTTTTCTATTGACTCAAGCGTTTTCTTTGTGTGTCTTTCCTTTGTGTAGAGAAGCATGGGAGCCTGCTCATGAGCGCAGGGCGCATGCTTTTCACGCACAGCATCCATTGGGGGCTGATCACATCCCCCCCATGCTAAAAGCGGAGCGGTGTCCTCACATAACACCCCGCCGCCTCAGAATTAGGGGCGGTTATCGAATTGATATGTTGGCTTTGGGACACGCGGAAAGGGAGCAAATTCCACATTCTTTGTCCTGCAATTGGATTGTCATGGCGTGGGGGTCCGTTGTAAAAGGGGGGCTGAAACCTTTACGTTACATTTTTTTTTAACATCCAAATGTATATATGAAATTAATAGCTGTGTATGTTACCATACATTTAAAGCAAATTTCATGTATTTTACTGATCCTGAAAAGAGAGAAACGTGTCCCTGTTAAAAGCAACATAAAGGCGCTTGTCTTTACGATTCTGTGTGTTTTTTTTGGTTTTTTTTTTACACTCACAGCCACACACATCCAAACACTGGCAGTGGGTTAAATTAGGTGGTGTCACTATTGCGAATCGCATCCTAGTCGTTCCCACCTAATAGGCTGTGTCCTTGTCACATGAGCCAACCCCCTCGCCCTCTTTCCAGAATAATAAATAAGTTCATGACGAGTGAGGATGTTTGGGGGGATCTGTTTTGGAAGGTGATCTTGGCTTCGGAGTTGCTACTGCTCGTGAGATTCCATTGAGGGCGGAAGCTCCAAATTGGAAGTGAATCTATTTTATGATGCTGGTTGAAGTTTAAAAATGAGTTTCAAGTTGAACCGCTATATACGATTTCTGCAATCCGTCATACAAGTTACCATCTGAGTCGTGTAAACTAAAGAAGACTAAAATTAAGCAAAACTTTTTGCCTTCAGAAGATGACAGAGGAAAGGTGTTGGCAGAGAAATACTTTTATCTTTTGACATATGGAGCTGCAGTTATTCTACCGATTATCCCATCCATTATTCGAGTAATCGGCTACAGTAATCGTATTTCAGGCAGCAGCGATATACAGAGGAACATTTGCAGACTAAATAATGAAACCATTCATGTGGAAGCATTAAGATTAATGGGCAAAGTAATCAATTATCAAATTACTCGACAACTATTTTAGTAATCGTTTAGAGCCTTGTTTAACTTAAATTTGTGTTTGTCTAAATCCGCTGAGTTCAGACTCTAAACAGTAATTATTCTCTGATTTCTGTCTTCCATCATGAAAGCAGCCGGATTGTCTTTTAATCAAAATAAGATATTTGCAAACATCTACTTTTACTTTGAAAAACTGATCAAACCCACAACTAAATCAGAGTACGTCCATTTTGCTTAATTGTTGTTTAGTTGTTTTTTTAAAATCACAAAATAATACCACATAAACGATAAATCAAATGATAATTATCCGGTTGGGATTGTCTTTTAATCAAAATAAGATATTTGCAAACATCTGCTTTAACTTTGAAAAAACTGATCAAACCCATAACTAAATCAGTTAAATCAGAGTACGTCGATTTTGCTTAATTGTTGTTTAGTTGTTTTTTTTTTTAAATCACGAAATAATACCAAATAAACGATGAATCAAATGATAATTATCCGGTTACATGATTACTCGATGGAATAATTGATTCTAAAAAGAATCAATAGTGACAGCCCAATATTAATGCATTGATATTAAGGACGTTGTCACTCTCGTTTGAGTCATTTGAGACCGTTGGTCTATGAATCGGACGAGTAACCTAAAAACAACCAGATGGGTCATTTTACCTCCTATTTAACGAGCTAATTATCCGACCGAGATGCTTTGTCATGTTTCCGTGGTTCTGACCAAGTGGCTCGGGATCCTCCAAAGAACAGCTAATAATGAACGCAAATTAATTGGAGTTCAAGTGTAGTAGAGAAGTCACTTCGATATGCGGGTGCGTTTAATCACTGGGAAGTTGATTGGGGATGAAAATATCTCGGAATGGAGTCTACTGGCAAAACAAAAATAAGGATTTTGTGCAGTTGTGACCATGGATTATTCTTCATCACCTCGTGCGCTAATGACTGTCAGGGGCTGGTTTGGATGATTCGTTTAACCTCGGTTAAAGGTTAACAGATTGGACGGATGTGAAGCCAAGTGTGTTGTGTCCATTTTACCTGACGATGAAGTCAATTTGATTGGATTGCCGTTTCGCGGTATGCTAAGTTATTCGTCATTTTTCTCACGTCCGTGATTGTAATGAGAAGCATTCATCACAGATGGGGGGCAAGCTCTTGTGCCACAGTTGTGCTAATGTTAGCGCTTACTAGCTTAGATATAGCGACCTTAAGCATTTGTGCGTGAAATGTTGAGCTCAACTCTCTCTCTCTCTCTCTCATTCTGAGAGATCATTTCTCAGATCTGGACCTGCCAAGTCCATTTTCCTGAGTTTGGGAATCTGTTCTTGCAAAATTGGGCGCTTGTATCAAAACAAACCTGACACGGGGCTTAAGCGATTCCTGGGCCACCGACCGGCCAGGTGTTCCCCGGTTAATGATCCCAATGTAGCTAGCGTTCTTCCTTCCAGCATGAAAACAACAGCAGAGACGTTGTTGTTGTTGTTACACTTGTACATCAAACGAGATATTTTGCTCGGTGAAATTCGCCCGGGCTTTTACCCCGATTGCAGTTAAAAATGATGGTCGGATAATTTTTTTTTATGATTTCAGAGGTTTTCGGGGGTAAGGTGGCCGCCTCCTGGTTTTACATGCTAGAAAAACTCTGGCAATTAGTAAAAGATGCTGGTGTAACTGTTAATCTTAAATTTTGTGGCGCTTTCACCTCACCGCATCTGATACAAACGTTCACATCCACTAGTACATTTAAGTTTCTTCAAGAAATTTATGTTTGTTTTTTTTAATTGTCAATTACTGATCCTGGTCTCATGTGTTAATCGCAGTCGTGATGAAAGATTTATTTATTTATTTTTCAAAAATTTCAACCGGCACTCTTTGTTTGTTAAAAACTGGGTTAGTTTTTGACATGAGACATGTTATGCCAGCAAATAGGCAGAAACAGTTGATCCGTTTTCAGCTGATGTCCCTCAACGTCTTGTGTTTAAAATACACAAAAAAATACTTTGCTTGCTTTCATGGAGGTCTTTGGAAATTAGAACGCTTTCACGTTTGAGAGGATGGAACAGATGATGTGGCCTTTAAAAGTAAATAAATAATAATAATAAAAAAGGGTTCAGAACGTTCTTGCTTCCTTTCTATTTTTTGTGTGTAACACAACAACAATGTTGAATTGAATTTTTGTGCTCAGTGTTGCCATTGGGCCTTTAATTATCTGGCTGCTAATGCCTTGGCGTCGTTTTGTTTTAACTCTGCCAGATTGACACTTTTGTTATTTGGCTTCTGTGAAGAGGAGCAGCTGAATACAAGCAGGTGATGATAATCTCATTAGAAGTTGCTTTGCCCCCTGAACAATTTGTCCCCCCCCCCACCCCACTTCTGAAACCACTACTACGCCGTGGATCCACTTGTCAAAACCAGAAAGATGTCATTGAAATGAATGACACATTCTGGTGAGGAGACTCAATAAAAGCCATAATAATGATTTTTAATTTTTTTTTAAATTTACTAATCAGTAAACTTGCACATGTACACTGTAAGATTTGCATGAAAATGTATTTATCGGAAACTTCAGGTATATAACAAACAGGTTGCAGTCTGTTTCATGTTTCACTGATATAAAATATTAAGGCTTAATGTTCCATTAATAGAACATTTTCAAGAAAAACTTTCAAAAATATATAAGTTACTTTCATATACTGATAAAATGTCTTTACCCATCTCGAAATGGGAGACAGACTTGTCTATAGCACCGGAATCTGACTTTTGGATTCAAGTTTGTGAAAACGCATTTAAAATGACAAAACACACAAATTTACAACTTATCCAATATAAAATTATTCACAGAACATACATTACTCAATATATGATGAAGAAAATGGGACTCTCAGACTCCGACATTTGTCTCCAATGTTTACAAAACACTACAGACACTTACTGTATGTTCATGCTTTATGGTTATGTACTCCGGTTATGTATTTCTGGACTAAAGTCTTAGAAAAACGTTCCGCTATTTTGGACTGTAGGATACCTTTATCTCCAAACTTGTGTTTGCTAGGTGACCTAACAACAACTGACTTACCACATAAACAATTTCAATCTACACTTGTAGCCCTTACTATCGCAAAAAAAACAATTCTTGTTAACTGGAAAAATAAACAAACTCGACCAATGGTCTAACCTCCTCATAAATCACATTTTAATGGAAAAAATATCTGCCTCAAATAAAAAACAAATATCAAAATTTATAGAAACATAAATCTACGTATATAGAATTTTTAAACCTAATTCTGGTTACTTAATTCTGTCTGTTAGCGAGAGCCACTACATCGTGATAACTTACATTGATGTTTCTGCATTTGGCAATTTATTATTACATTATATTATTAGTATGGGATTTTTTTTAATGGGCTTTAAGTGAACTGATGAATACACACACGCTCGCACGCACGCACACACACACGCACATACACATTCTCACCCACATACAAAAAAAAATATATATATATATTTTAAAAAAAAAACATTTATTAAATTTTTTTAATTAATTAATTTTTTTTTAAAAAAGGAGAGCAATGATGATGTCAAATCGAATGAACAATACTGAGCTCTCCTGAGGAGAAAAAAAAAGAGAACATTTTTCCATGCTTTAAGTGTGAACCCTAACCCTAAGTAAGACATTTTGTTGAATATTTCCATAAAAAAATGTATGTTTGAAAATCGATTCGAGAATTGTGCACTGTAAAATCGCGATATATTGCCGAATCCGATTTTTTTTTAACACCCCTAAAGCTCAAGTTTTCAGTTGTTGTGTGCAACTGTATTGGGGAATGTATAATTGTTACTCATATTACCATGTGAGTGTTTCGTTTCCGTCTTTTATATAAACCCTCCAAATACTCAGCTGATTCTCCTGAATCGATTCTTAGAGTTTACGTTATCAGCACCGCGTGCTGTCCTTCCTCCGGCCTGTCTGTCTGTGTCATGTTGTTTTGTGGGCTGCCGGCGTCGGTACGAGCAGCAGAGAAAAATGCAAAGCATTCATGTGACCCTGGATGTCCGTTGTCCTGGCCCAAGGAAGCGCAACTAATTTGAGGGGTTGTAGCCGTGCCACCAGCCATTCGATTCAGAGGCAGCAAAGCGTTAATGAGTAACAGCCTCACTTTGCTCTTTTTATGAAGAGAACGGTGAATCTCAAGTCTAATTGTAAAGGGGGGGGGGGAAATACATTTTCTTTGTCAGATTGGGTACAGAGTAAGAGATATTAGGAAGGGCTGCAGCAATATATTATACTAATAATATTTACCGGCTGACTAATAGGACTGATTTGTCACCAGAAGTCCTTTGAGGCCCCTCCATAGAAAACTAAAATAAAAAAAGTGTACTCCAATTTCTATAAAACATAAAAAGCGCATCCTTTTCAACATTGCATGGAAAATGTTTATGCCAAAATTCTGAATGAATGATTATTCAAATCAAAAACCCCTACGCACTGAGATCTCACAAATATTACTCGTAGTTAATAAGATGACGTTTAACTAACAGCAAACTTTCATTTGAGTGGCGTTCAATGAACGCAAGATCGTGGAAATTGGAAACCCTGTTTCTGATCATCGTGACCTGAAATATGATACATTTGAAGTCAAATAAGCTAACCTTGAGTAAATATATTTTGTGCTTATAGAGAAATCCAGCCTGAGTGAAGAGTTAATTCACTCATGACCCCCCCCCCCCCCGCCCACCCCCCCACCCATGACTAAATTCCAGTTGCTGCTTGTCATTTTGCCGATTGTCCACAGCTTGCAGACAAGCTCACAGACACCACAAAGCCTGTCAGTAATAGACATTTGCCGAGACTGATGAGTCAATGACACTCATCAGAGACTCATTTGTAAATTATATGTTCTGTCTGAGCAGCTCTACTACAGATAGTTTTGTTTCGCGTACAATTATTACTAGTTGTATTCTTAGTTCAGATGACCTAATCACAACAAAAACTTTTAAGGGATTAATGCATTATTCAAATATGGGAAAATGATATAAAAATTGAGGATTGTCTCTTTATATTTTAGGGGTGCGTCGATCGCCGATTCCCGATCTTTTAAAAAAAAGTCTAACCTGCCGATCCCGATTTATTTTTTTTTTTTCCCCGATCCCAATTTTTTCCATAACAAGCAGCATACACCTTCAGTGTTCCAGTTTTGTTTTAGTGGAAAACATTGAACGATAGCTGTGAAATAATACAAACGGGTTGTTTTAACTGCACATAAAGTAGTTCTCCCAAATAAAAATGAAAAGCCAATTCATCGTCTCAGCAGAAGAGGACAGCGGCTAACTTTTTTTTTTTTTTTTTTTTTAAAGACCTCTGAGGAGGGAGATGAGATCGGTGGAAAAGATCGGTTTATTTTTAAGGGATTTGCTGATCAACGATCTTCCAAAATTAAGGAAATCGGGGCCGATCAATCGGTGCCCCCCTGGTATATTTCCTTAATGAAAGATTACATAACTGCTGAGGATATATTTAAACAAACAGGCATGTGAATGGCAATTTGTCAACACCTTATTTAATAATTGATCATTGAAATGCATTACCGGTAATTGGTACAAAAACATTCATTTTCAGTTCCTCCACCCCTTCAGTTTGTGAACAATCTATAATGTAAGATACTGTAATTGGGAGTTACTGCGTTTTTTTTTTTTGTTTTTTTTTTCCCCTTGGGAAGTTGATGGAAGCATTTATTTGTCTTAATTGGATGGTTCAACCTGCGGCTAATTGGGGCACAGTGGCCACTTAGGGTTTTTTTTCTTAGTCAATTTTGTCCGACTTGATCAGAGGACTGTTAAAAGTATTTGGAATTGTGTTATTTGTCATGGAAATGTTTTTTTGACTCGTATGTGTAGATTCTTGCAGCTGTCAGGGCTTTTGCCGTTTAACCTTTTGATCAAACTGCTCTATATTCATCAGAAGAGCCCCTCAGACAGATGTACGACCCGATTTCCCCTCCCATTCTCCATCTCTATGGCCCGTCCTTACCCTTGTCTTTGTTTAGTTAACAAAAAAAAAAAAACTCACATAAATCTCATGTGGTTTCATCTTGTAATGGTACAGCAGGTGCACCTCGCCGCAGTTTCCTGAAAGACGCGTTGCAAAATAGATAACATAACACGGTGAATACCACTAAAACACACATTCATCTCTGCAATTGATTTCCAGTTACCCGGTGTCAAGGACAGTATCTGGTCCTCTGACCCGCCCCCCGCTTATAGTGTGAGACACGATTTAGTTTACGCCACCCTGCTCAGCTTTTGGCTCGAGTAAGGATAAACAATTCAGCTTTTTGCCCCGCACAGGCAAGACTTTGCAAGAGCACATCTGACGTAGACAAAGAGCGGGGCCATAATGGAACGGTGGCGGGGGGGGTGCGGTTTGTGGGGGCCTTGACCTATGGAAATGACTGTCAAAGGTGAAAGGTCTTGTTGGAAGAAAGGGGGGAATGCGTTAGCTTGCCCCACACACACTCATTCCCTCCCATGAATGAGATGAGGGTGGGGGGTGGAGGGGGGCAACAAGCTCACAAGAACTACTAAAAGACACAACTTGGGTCCAACCAGTCCTCCATTGACATTGCTGAGCGCTTCCTTTGACGTTTACGACAGTGATTGCCATCTGAAGTAATAATCGCAATTATTCCGATCAAAAATTGAGCTCCCCGTTGTTATGAGCTCCAGGAAAATTTGGGTTTCTGCCCTGCAGGAAATGAGGTTCATTGGTTTCCACACCCAAAGAATTAGGTGGCTGTGATGCGAGCTGGGCGAGAGTACAGCAGGGGATGGTGTTAAATTTCGGATTAGGGGTTTGAAATGCCACACGTTGCACTACTTGCAGATCCCAGGGAAGCAAAGCATTGAGCATTTAAAATTCTTTTTATGTGCCTCCTGTCAAAATTGGGCTTTTAAGTTTTTTTTGAGGCTTGAAAGAGGACTATGTTCCCCTGACACGTCTCTCCTTGCCATTCTCCCGGGAACTTATTTGTCAAAGTCTTATTTGAAGAAAAAAAACAACACCATCATTTTATGGGATGCCACAGTCATACAGAATTTTTGAAACGGGTCATGCTGCTATCAATTTTCCCTTTTGTCTAACGAAGAACATTATCAATACCTCGTCTGCCTTTGTCTTGTTTGTGTTAGAAATTTGGTATTTGTGAGCTCGCTGATGCGTAATCGACCCTAATTCGTCTCGCCAAGCTTCAAAATAAACTTGTGAGTTTTTCAACAATGATTCTGTGGTAATTTGGTTACTGCCTCGGATTATTTAAGGCTTTGTGTTTGCGTTGGCCCTCGTGCTGCTCGTGTAGCGATATTGTTAAAAGGGTTGGCAGAATTAAATTCATATTGATTCATGAAATATGAAACTAGAGCCAACTTTTTTTTAATCTCTCCCACTCTTTACTGCGAGGCTCTTGCTTTTAATTTCAAGAGCCTCCAAGGGATTCTGGAGACAAACTGTTGGTCAGAGGGGCATTAGGTTTATTGATGTGTGGACAAAATTATTGAGATACACCGCTTGGTTAATAAAAAAAAAAAAAATCGAATTCTTCCATTAAGCAAGCGAAATGCTTTGAACATTCTATATTATAAGTTAATTGTCCCGGAACAGTGAAAGTTGTAAGGGCTAGCACAGACTGCATTTGTTCATTCATTGTCAGTTCTTAAACATATAACATTTATGGTAATTTATTAGTTGATAAGAGATTAAATTGTCTGGAAAATGTTATATCAATATGATAGTAACCTAAATTTAATCATGGATATCAGTCGTATACTACAAGAATATTAGCAGTCACCTAAACAAACAAAACAAAAACACAAACATGCACAAAAAAGTTATAGTTTGAAAAAAAAAATTATGGACAATTTAACCCCATGAAATGTCCTTAAAATGGCTTAAGAATAATGGAATAATTTTAAAGTTGATTACCTAGTCATTAAATTGTGACAGATTATCCATTTACTGCTGTTCTGCCCCAAAATTCCGCGTCCCACACCGCAACCCAGCCAGCTGAAAAATGTCATGCCCTCAAAACCTTTTATATGATGTATGGGACGGTGAGTTTGGAACGCTAGAGGAAAAAATCAATCTGCTTTTAGGAACTGTGTGTTATGTCAAGAAAGAAGAAGGTTGCTTTTGCTGGGTGGAGCCAGGCAGTAATTGCCACAGGGAAGTCTCGAGCCGGAAGCGTTTCTTGCCAAATGATGATTCCCATGAGTCACTAAATGAGTGACTACAGAGGAAACAAGATTTGTTTGTCATGGAGAGAAAAAAAACTGTATCCACAAAATCCTCCGTTTTTATTTACTCTAGCAACTGCGTTTGATTTATTTGGTCTCAAAATCAATGCGATCATCGGTGTAACATTAGCGCTAGTTGCTAAGCTAGTGTTAACAAACATAAGCACCATGCTAACTATGCTAACATCAGAAATGTACCTTTTATGGTTATGAATTTTATTATCTGTCCTTCCTGGCAGCTGACGTGGATGAATTTGCTTCAGTGATACGAATTTATGTTCAGTGAAATCTTCGGTAGGTCTTAAAGTGATCTTGTAATAAAAAAAAAAATGCAGTAATTTAGCCTGGAGACGGACATAGCAGAAAAAATTGAGCTGGCGGAATGTGTACAACGGACGTGCATGGCATATAGTCAATTCCATTCGATTATCGATGCGTCTCACTGCAGCTGTGCTGTGCTACTTAGCAGTCACACAGTAAGAACATTTGTATTTTATATTTCAGATACTTGCTTTATGTTTTACTCAATCAAATTGGAAGAGCTGCATACCTTAGCATGTTCAATTTTCCACCATTAGTGATTAATACTTGCATTAGGCTCTATCGCAGTCTTATTGCACACAAATCAATCCTCTCATCAATAATTGACGACAGCAGCAACATGACATTGCTTAATCATATCAGTTTTACTTGCCGAAAGTTAATATAAAGGGAGGTAGTCACTGTATAACATCCTCAGAGACGTCCAACTTTCAAGCGCGAGCGGGTTTCTCTCTTCAGTATGAAACAACAAAGTGTCAACATTCACACCTATCTACTGTTTTTTGGTCAGTGAACCTCCACGGTTGGTCATCATCTTTTTTCCCCTCCATTGTTGCCAAAAAAGCGATGTAGCATGAGGCACTTAAGACGGGCATAGAAAAGCTGTGATGAAAGCTTGATGTGGCAGAAGGGAGAGATTTGAAGAGAAGCCCCACTTAGCTTTTTACTACTCGAGGATGTAGAGATAGATGTGGTTCAGCTGCTTTAGGTTGCGTTGTTGCCTGGCTACCGCAATGTTCACACGGTTAAATCGTTCATGCGGAAAAGACAAAATAGTAGTAGTAAAGGGTCAAAAGCATCCATGAATAGAGAAGTGTGAGCGGTCATGATTTATGTACTTCATGTGCTAAATGCGTGTGAATTGAAAAAGCGGCCATTTGTGGTATGATTTTTTTTTTTTACTAGTTTTCCCCACCTTCAATATAAACCTAATATTGTTGTATAATATTGTACATATTAGCAATTTTCAAATTAAAACAGAGAAATAAGGTAGTAATAGATTAGAATGCAACTGCTTGATTATGCAACTGCTTCATGGCATCCATCTTGCCTCAGGCTATCTCTGCTTGGCGACTCTACTGTTTATGTCGGTTTGCTCGCATCTCTGTCACATCAGATCTTTTCAGTTCAACACTCAAGACTCCCATTGCCCCAATGTGCGGCCGCGTGCCTCTGTGTCGAAAGCAATAGCTGATATTGCGCTATGCGTTATCCAGCAATTGTGTGGACCGGCGGATGAGAGAGTTTTTCACATGACTCGTGGACAATAAAACTTTATTATCAACGTTATATTTTGTTTATACGAAGCTTTCTTAGCATCCATTTATGGATGATTGTTAAGAGACTTTAAGAAGAGAAAATGTAATCCACAATTTCTCAGAAACAAAACAAGCTTTGTGAGCAATGTATCAGACCTTTGGTCCATGTTTTGTTTGTTTAGTCTGCCTCGCTAACTGGCGTCGTTCAAATCTTTGTCTTAGATTAAGTCAACTGTATTGCAACCGAGACTGGCCTTGTCTGTCTGCCATTTCATAGTTCTGTAAGGAATTGAACTTTGGAACTGGAGGGTCACTGTTCAAGTCCCTCTGTGGGGAAAAAACAATGAAATGGCAGCTCGTCTGATTCCAAACTACTGTCCAGGTGCTCTTGAGCAAGACAACAACACACCCCTGAATGATCAGTTTTTGGTTGGCATTTCCATATACAAATGCCTAAGAAAACCTGCTTAGGTTTTCCATGTGCCCTGATTCTGTGGTGACCAGTTCAAGGGTGTCGTTCGCCTTTCATCAGAAGCCAGCTTGGACTGGCTCGAGTTCCTTGAATGCATGAAATTGAAACTATGCCTCTGGTTCCTTCTCAATGTAGCTAGGAATAACCTGTGCAGTCTACATTGCTGTTAAAAAAATTCCCGCCCATTTCCTAACCTTAGCATTGACAAGCACTCTTTGAGTATACACAAAAAAAACATATGACCATGAATTGTGTATAATTGTCATCAAACCATCACTGCACTATGATTTGATCACCTGTTTTTTTTTTTTTTTTCTTGGGAGATCTCAGTATTGATCATTTGAAATGTCATCATCATTGTTCTCCCTTTTTTTTTTTTTTTTGTATGTGTGTTTGTGCGTGTGTGCGTGCGTGTGTGTGTGCGTGCGTGCGTGCGTGCGAAAAAAAAATAAAAATAAATAAGAATTCCCATACCGTTCACCTAAACCGAACACTTCAAAATCCAGCCAGAGTCGTGGGGCCGCCAGGAGACCCAAAGGGGGACCAAAGAAAAGAAAGAAAAGCGAAGCCCAGCACCGACCAGACACCACCCACCGGGCCACTAACCTTCACCAACCCCAAAGACATCCCAACTCCAACAAATCAGGGAAACCTCAAGGGCCCAAAGGAGAAACTGAGGAAAGGTAGAAAGGACAGACGAAGCAGAGTGAGATCCACAGACACCAGCCTCCACCGAATCAATGACCTGAGGGAGAAACAAATTGTGTCTGAGTCTCGATAGATGCTGGTGTGGTGGATCTAGCATGCATGAAAATCTCCACCAAAGAGGGGAGCCGTCGACCTCCGCCAGGACAGAGCAAGCGCAACACCTCAGGGCCCCCCAGGCCGCGGCCGCGCCAAAGGACGACCCCCGGGCCCCGCAGGGGCCACCGGCCGGAGAGCAAACCCCGGAGCAGGAGCGCCCCCCACCCCAACGCGGCCCGCGCCCCCAACCCAACGCAGCAGGACGGGGCACTGCAGGCCCACCAGGCACCCCACCGGCCCACAACCCCCGCTCCCCCCGCGACCCCCCCGCCCCCCACCCCCGCCACCCACCCCAACCCAGCCCCAACCGCCCCCAGGTCCCCAAATCCCCAGACACCCTCCCCACCCCAGCACCCCCCACCCCGGCACCCCCACCACCACCCCCCCACCAACCAAGCCGCCCCCGCCCCCCGCCCCCACCCCCACCAACCGACAGCCCCCCAGCCCCCGACCCCAGACCCCGGGGACACACCGCACCCAGGCATCCGCGCCGAAGAGGGGGCCGGGCAGCGGAGCGGAGAGGGCACCCGCGCCCACCCCACCACGCGGAGGGACGGAACACCAGGGGCAGAAGGGGAGATGGGGGCACCGGAGGACGGGCGGCATCCCCGAACCCCAGGCCCAGCGGGGAGAGGCCCCGGTCGTCACCCCAACGATCAAAGTGAAAAACTAACCCTGTTACTAAGTTCGCCAGCTCGCCGACTGGCGAACTCTACCCCTAAACCGTGTGTGTGACCCCACCCAGTGTATATACATAAGTGTGTGTGTGTGGTGCATTAAAATTGGGGGCAGGTGAACCGGAGCAGAGGGAAATGATATCCCCCCCTGCTCCGATCCATCCGCCCCCCAGGCATGTCAATGAGCGTATGTGGTGCATTAAAATAAATTAATGGGGGGGGGGGGGGGTGCACACGGACAGGCGACCGCAGCACTGCTTCATACCGCGGCCGCCCCAACCGATGCCCCCCCCCCCCCCCAGTTGTGTGGTGCATTAAAATTTGGAGGGGAGCTGCAGGGCGGAGACGGTGTCTCCACCCCACCCCACTCCCCCCCAAAGTGTGTTATGTGCCCTAAAATGTATTGTGCAAAACTAGTGCAGTGAGTTAAGAGGAGCGACCAGCTGGGCCCCCCCCAACCGGGCGGGGGGGGGAGGCGCACCCGCCCACCAAAACCCCCACCCACCCCACCGGGACCCCGGCGGGGCTTGCCCCCCGGATACCGGGGCCCGCCCGAAGTGCCCGGAGGCCCACCGGAGCGGGGCGGGCACAACACCAATCCCGCCCACTCCCCCGGCTCCCGGAGCGCCGAGACCCGGGCCACGGACGGAACCCCCGGCCTAGGGGAGGGGGAGGAGGGCGGACAGGGGAGGGGGAGGGGACGGGGGAAGGAGACGACAGGAAGGGCAGGAGGCAGCAGCAGGGCCGCAGAGAGAGGGGGAGAGGAGGAGGAAGGGCGACGAGGGAGAAGGGACAGGGAGGCGGAGGACGGGCGGGGAGAGGTGAAGAGGGAGAGGAAGCAAGGGGGAGGAAGGGGGAGGGGAGAGGGAACCACGGGGCACCCCGGCGGCCCACAGGCCCCGACCCGCGTCGCCGGACCCAGAGCGACGGACCGCGCCGGGGCGGCGCCGCCCCGGACACCAGGGAGAGCCCCGCAACACAGCACCCACCACGAGACCCAGGGAACGACCAAGACGCAGCCGCCACCCAGCAGCCAACAGAGGGGCAGACCCGCCCACGCCCAGCCAGGGGGGACAGCACCTGTAGCGTTAGTCCCCTGGCATGCAGTGAATCCGAATATTAGCCTTTAGTGCCCATTGGAGGTGAATCTGTTCGATCCTGTTGGCAGCAACTGGGTTCCTGACTATAAAAACACAACCATTAGTAACAAACTGCCAAATGCAGAGACATCAATGTAAGTTATCACAATGTGGTGGCTCTCGCTAACAGGCAGAATTAAATAACCAGAATTAGGTTAAAATATTCTATATACGTAGACCATATTTCTATGAATTTTGATATTTGTTTTTTATTTGAGGCCGATATTTTTTCCATTAAAATGTGATTTATAAGGAGGTTAGACCATTGGTCGATATTCAGAGTTTGTTTATTTTTCCAGTTAACAAGAATTGTTTTTTTAGCGATAGTAAGGGCTACAAGTGTAGATTGAAATTGTTTATGTGGTAAGTCAGTTGTTGTTAGGTCACCTAGCAAACACAAGTTTGGAGATAAAGGTATCCTATAGTCCAAGATAGCGGAAAGTTTTTCTAAGACTTTAGTCCAGAAATACATAACCGGGGTGCATAACCATAAAGCATGAAAATAAGTGTCTGTAGTGTTTTGTAAACACTGGAGACAAATGTCGGAGTCGGAGAGGCCCATTTTCTTCATCATATATTGAGTAATGTATGTTCTATGGATTATTTTGTATTGGATAAGTTGTAAATTTGTGTGTTTTGTCATTTTAAATGCATTTTCACAAACTTGAATCCAAAAGTCAGATTCCGGAGCTATAGACAAGTCTGTCTCCCATTTTAAGATGGGTAAAGACATTTTATCCGTATATGAAAGTAACTTATATATTTTTGAAAGTTTTTTTGTTGTTGTCGGAGAGAGCTTGGTAATATCTTTAGCTAAGCCAGGCGGTTGGAGCGTACCCTGAAGTGTTGGAATTTGTTTCTTTATCATATTTTTAACTTGCAGATAATGTAAAAAATTTCCGTTTGTTATTTTGTATTTTTGGAGCAAAGATGTATATGATATAAACATATTATCTGAGAAGAGATGGTGAAGATGTGTGATTCCTTTCTGCTCCCACACACCTAAATAAAACGTTTGGTTGTTAATTCGAAAGTCAGGGTTATGCCATAGGGGAGAAAGCCCACAGGGCTCCACTTGGGCTTTTGTAATTTCTAATGCCTTCCACCAAGCAGTCAGGGTGGCGGAGATCATTGGGTTTTTAAAACAATTATGTCGCTTAATCGATGTTGTAATAAAGAGTAAATCTAGAAGTCTGAGGTTATTACAATCCTTCTGTTCTAGTTCCAGCCAACAGTTAGTATCTCTGTTGGGTTGTGCCCATAGAACGATATATTGTAGCTGGTTAGCTATATAGTAGTACATAAAATTTGGTGCCTCTAGGCCACCTTTGGATTTACTTTTCTGAAGAGTAGATAGACTAATCTTTGCTTTTTTTTTTTTCCAGTAAAATTTTGTAACGGCTGAGTCCAACAACTGGAACCATTTAGCCGTAGGTTTAAATGGAATCATTGAGAAAAAATAGTTTATTTTAGGTAAAACTTTCATTTTAACGGTGGCTATTCGTCCTATTAAAGAAATAGGAAGATTATTCCAGCGTTCCAAGTCACTATGAATGTTATCCAGAAGTGGAGAAAAATTTAAATGAATTAAATCAGTTAATTTAGATGAGATTTTTATGCCTAAGTATTTTAAATTACCTATAGGAAATGAGTAATGTGGGTCCTGGCTTGCAGGGTTCCATGAATTTTCTGTAATAGGTAGAAGTGTTGATTTTGTCCAGTTAATAGAATAATCTGACAACTGTGAGAATTTAGTTATTAAGTTAAATACTTCCCCTAACGAAATCGCCGGGTTTTCTAGATAAAGTAAAATATCATCGGCATATAGATTAATTTTATGTTCTGTTACCCCAGAGTGAATTCCTTGAATCCTTCTTTCCTGGCGTATGGCTATTGCAAGTGGCTCGATAAATATTGCAAATAATAAAGGGGATAGTGGGCATCCCTGTCTTGTGCCTCTCTGTAAAATAAAGCGCTTAGATATAATCCCGTTAGTAGTAACTGTAGCTTTGGGAGAATCATATAATACTGACACCCAGTGGATAAATGATTTCCCAAAGCCAAATTTATTTAAAACAGCAAAGAGGAAGGACCAGTTAACTTTGTCAAAAGCTTTTTCTGCATCCAACGATATAATAACTGCCTTCTTATCATGCCGCTGTGACATGCTAATAAGGTTAAAGAGCCTCCTAATATTATTAGTAGAGTGGCGATCTTTAATAAAGCCTGTTTGGTCGCTATGAATAATTGTCGAGATTACTGTTTCTAATCTAGATGTGAAAGCCTTAGTAATAATTTTGATATCAGTGTTAATTAGTGAAATCGGACGGTAACTTGATGGAAGGGTGGGGTCTTTTTCTGGCTTTAATTAAAGTTTAATTGCTGCTGTATTCATGTGTGGACGTATGTAACCATTAGTTTTAATTTCTGTTACTACTCTTAAGAATAGCGGAGCAAGCATTAACCAGTAGTGCTTAAAAAATATAGCCGGATAACCATCTGGGCCAGGTGCCTTGCCATTAGGCATACTATCTAGAGCACTGTACAACTCGTTTATAGTAAGTGGCGCTTCTAACATATCTTTATATTCAGTAGTTAACTGAGGCATATTTAAGCTACTGAGGAATGCCTCAATATGCTCAGGGTTAGGTTTGTTAGTTTCTGAGTATAGGTTGCGATAATAGTTATAAAAAATTTGATTAATTTCTTCTGGTGATTGTGTACATTCACCAGTTGTCCCTTTAATAGCCGTTATAAGAGATTTTTCCCGATTGCGTTGAAGTTGGTTTGCAAGAAATTTACCTGATTTGTTATTATATTCAAAGTTGTTGTATCTCAATTGTTGTATTATAAACTCTGTCTTTTTAGTTAGCATATCGTCTAACTGTATTTTTGTATTTTGTAAGTCAGTCCATATTTGGTCATTTGGGTTTATTGCGTACTCATCCGTCAGTTGTTTAATTTTATCTTCCAAGTCATTTTCAAATTTTTGATCCTGTTTCTTTTTATAAGATGAATATGATATAATTTTACCTCTAATTACTGCTTTCCCAGCTTCCCAGAGAAGAGATGGCGATAGGCCTGGAGAGTCATTTATTTCCAAAAAGTCTGCCCACTCTTTCCTTATAATTTTATCAAACTCTGCATCGTTTAGAAGAGAGATGTTAAAACGCCATGTTGGTGGTGGTTTAAAAGTATAATCAACTTGTAGGGAAAGTGAGACTGGTGCGTGGTCGCTAATAATAATAGGATGTATTTTTGTAACAGTTTTATCAGCAATAGAGTTATTTGTAAGAAAATAATCAATTCTTGAAAAAGACCGGTGTACAGCGGAAAAGAAGGTAAATTCCTTCTTATTTGGGTTTTTAAGTCTCCAGCTGTCGACGAGGCCAAAATCATCCATATATTCCCCTATTACTTTAGTAGATTGTAATCGCCTTATACATGTTGTGTTATTAGAACGGTCTATTAATGGATTTAAGACTGTGTTAAAGTCTCCTCCAATAATAATAGTAGAGTTCGCTGCTAAATCAAACAGCTGAGAGAAAAATTCATGGAAAAAGGCCGGATCATCATTATTAGGGGCATATAAATTGCCAAGTGTATATATCTTATTAAATATAGTTATCTGAATAATAATGTATCGGCCCTCTGGGTCTGTTATTGTATTATTTAGAGTAAAGAGTAAATTCTTATGTATGAGTATACAGACTCCTCTTTGTCTGCTGTTATAAGGGGCAGAGTATGCTTGGCTAAAATTCTTATCAATAAGTAATTTTTCTTCAGATTTTTGTAGGTGGGTTTCTTGCAGGAGGCAAATATCTGCTTTTAATTTTAAGAGATGGTCTAAAGTTTTTATTCTTTTTGCCTGTGAGCGAGCGCCACAAACATTCCAGGAAACCAGAACTAATTTATGCATACAAACAATATAGGCTCAGTCCTGTGTAAATATCTGCATAGGCCATTTGTCAATACTGGCATGTTATAGGATAGAATCAAAGTAGTTAGGTGATTTATATAATTTGTGTAAAATATAAGGAAATGTGTAAGTAAATATAACAGTGAAAAAACGGGTAGGGATGTGAAAGTGAAGGACGTTAGTGGGGAGTTAAACAACATTATAATACACCAGTAACTGGTAACCCAAGCGAGATTTTTTTTTTTTTTTGTTTAAATCTACTTTTAGATATAGTTATGTATTATTATTATATTTATAATATAGCGTAAACATAATGAGTATTCATATTTTAGGTTTTATAACCACATATACATTATATGTATATGTATACGTATACATCTAATAATCAAACAAAGTTTAGTTCCATCGATGCTAATTAGAACAGCCAGGGAGTGGAGTTGGGGTTCCGGAATAGTTGGCCATCGATGTATAGTTTATCAACGACCATCATAGTCCGTTTACCCTCCTGCCTATTTTGTTTCATTATAGGAAACAGTACCTTTCGCCGCTCATTAATCTCTCTAGGGAATTGGTCATTCATTCCGAATGAGGTCCCTTTAAGCTCCCGTCCTTTACTTTTAACAAATACTTTTTGTTTAAAATGCTCAAATTTGGCGATAATAGGACGGGGTCTGTTGCCCCTACGGGCTCCAAGCCGATGTACCCGGTGAAAGGAGATGTTATTTACCGTCTCCTGAGGAATTTTTAACGATGTCGTCATAAATTTTTTTATCTCAACCTCTGGATTGTCAGAGGTGTTCTCGGATATACCTGAGAATATTAAATTATCCTGCATGCTACGGGATTGAACATCCAGAATAGTTTCTTTTAGCATTTTATTTTCCTTTTTAATGGTTTCTAACTCGGCTGAAACAGTCACGAGTGTAGCGTGTATCTCGGCATTGTTGCGTTGGAGATCATTTATTTGTTGGCTGAAGAATTCCATACTTACCTTAAATCCTTTCACCTCCTCGCAGATTAGGGAGAGGACCTCTAACTTTTTATTTATGGACTCCAGCATACTGACCGAGACCTCCGTAGTAGTTAGGTCGTCCGTGTCCGTCGCTGAGTCATTCTTTCTCTTTTTAGAGGGTTTCTTAGACGGTTTCTCGACGGAAGAGTCCTCCATCGCGCAGTTGTAAAAATAACCGTCAATGAAGCGTTCGAGGTCCTCCACGTTGGATGGTATTCCAAATCTGTCGGATGAAAGAGAAAAGAGAAAAGCCAAGATATATGATGGTTAAACTCGAATTAGTTTAGCATAATAGAGCTAGTTCTATCTTAGCAGCAGGGCGCTGCCATGTTGGGGTGTCCCGGTCTCGCTGTAGGTCTCGCGATAATCACAGCATCTCGCGCATGCGTCTCTCCTTTGATCACCTCTGTTGTATTGACGGTATCACTCCTCCAAATTAAACCCACCGCACAAATCTGAGAAAAATACCTCCACCATTTTGCTGCTTTGTTTGTTTTACGCACAACTATGCCCAGCTGTGGGCTTTCTCAGGTGATTCCTACTTGGCATTACTTTGTTGTCTAGACCGGTGTCTGGGTGTCTCTTGATGTGATAGACAGGATTCGGTGTCCTGAGGTTGACTCAGAGTAGATCAGTGTCATCTGGCTTTTATTTAGCCTGTCTGGTGTCTTGAGTATTTTTCCAACCAACCCCGCCCATAGCATTCAGCACATGAGCAACACAACTACTTTAAAAAGTGCCTGTCTGGATTTCCAGGACAAGGAAGTCTGCTGCTAGACGAAATCGTTCCTTGACTGCCAACGACACATTTTACTCTACCGCCAGTCTGCAGATGTTGACTCTCCATCTCTACTCTTCATTCTGCTCATGTTTGTGACGATATATAACAGGCCATGTGTCTGTCAGGTTAATTATTTAAAGATCTTGTCTTAGTAGATGTGTTGTTTTTGCTTTAACCTAGTCAGCCATGACTGATGTACCATTGAGCGCCTGTCTATTCTGTGCTAGGGGGAAGGACACTTTAATGATAATGAATAAATGAGGACATGTCTACATTAATTCAGTACTCACAATAAGTGACTGATGGTGTAGGAACTGTACGTGCAAGACTAAGAGAAAAAGCTTTCACATGCACAGTATTGGCTCTTCTTGGGGGTGGTTAATTCTGCAGGGTGACACGGGGGAGCTAGTGTTAACCCGTGTTTATTTCTGTCATGCAATTGTATCATCAAGTCATCTGCGATGACAAATCTGAAAAGTTGAATTGGAAGCAGCGCGGTTGTGTTGGCCACTCAATCGCATTGAACTTGTCCACACCGATCCCACGAGTGTTCATTTGGACTCACATCAAACCATTCCATCTTCTCCACTTCCACATTCTGGAGGTGCCCTGTGATGGTCCAGACTCGGCGGGTGGGAGTGTTAACATCCTGGAGGTTCGAGTTTCGTCCCAGATTGGAGTCGGCATTGCATAGCCACTCCCATCACACACACCGGTAGCTAGGGGTGGGAGTTTCTTGCCATTCAGAGGGCTACGATTCAATTTGATTACAGATTTAAAAATGTATATTACATTGACTGAATAATTTGAGTTCTTTTTTTTTTAATGACACATCACACGTGTCATGTCAGTGGTCACCTTAATCTGCTCCAAGACCACAGACGGACCAAAGTCAAGATAAAATCTTATCTAACGCCAAGTTAATAAACATTTAATCAGTGTGCTAATAAGAGGGGCGAAGAGGAACCTGAACAAGTGCTTTACATGATGTTTTAATCAAATCAGAATTTTATTGGCCCGAAACAAAGGGATTTACTCATATGGCTTCTTTTGTGGGTGCGGTGGTTGGTATGCGTAATTATTCACATTTTTGTAATTAAATGCCCATTTATTAATGTATTGCAGATTATTTTGCGGACCCCCGGGAGTCCAGAAACTCTGCACTCGTTATTAATTACATTTTAATTATGTCGCTGCAAATGACAAAATCTTTAAGCGGTTGCTGCTGTTATGCTTCTGCTTTTACTGTCACATGCATGCACAAGAATACGTCAAGCCTTTCCTCACAGGGTGTAGCATTTCCGTCCCATTCCATCAATAGATCAAATCCAAGTCCTATATGATGTTTTTATTGTTGTCTTGCTATTTATTTAGTCTTTGGGCTGCAAAGTTACCATAAGCCAATTCTTGTCCACGGGGAAATAAGGCAGCACTCACAAACGAGTTTTGGAAGTAACTGCTGCGAAAGGGGTCTAATTGTAGTGGTTGCTGATGGATCTATCCGGGTGGTCTTTTTGTTTGAAAGTTTATGGTGGGATGTGCTGTTTTTTGAATGAGTAGAACTAGAGAGTTAGAGTAAAGTGTGTGTGCCTAGGAAGTTGGAAATAAATACGTTAAAAATGACTTTTACTTTAACAGCTTTATATCATTTCCCGCAGATTTCTACTTGAATTTAGTACACTCCAAACGACAGACAGCAAATGCGCGTTTGTCCATGTGAACAGTGGAAGACTGCGAGTAACAGCAAACATTCCAAATGACAATTTTAGTGACGTATCGTCTCGTTCTGTCAGGGAGTTTCCATGCCCTGATGTTCACAAAACACACTTGTGCATTTTGTAATATAATATGTTGTGTTTAACTGCCTTCCTTCCCACAGCTGCTTTTAATTGTTTCACTACTTTTTAACAAGAACGCCTCTCTTGATAGTGGTAGTAGTAGTAAGACTAGAGAAAGTGGTTACCATAAAGTCTTTAATTTTGTAGGTCAAAGTATTGGCAGGCTCACAATCTTCCCACCACTTTACCACCAGTACATAGGAATGAGGAACCGCACAACACACATTCACATTTATATTATTTATTATTGTTGGGGTGTTAGTTGTAGTCTTAAAATCAAGCGTTTTATGGTATTATTATTATTAACATTTCATTTTAAACTTGCACTTGTCCATTATTTTTGTGAAATTTTAGTATGGGCTTTTGATGGCAAACAAAACAAAACTGATCATTTATTTTCAAAAAAAAATTGCAGATCATTTTTTACAGGTGATGGTAATGTTGAGAAACAGGACAGGGTGTCTCATTACTCTCCTAATAGTTCATATGTTTCCAACATGGTCTCAACATAGATTAGCGGGAAAGGAAATAAGTGTGCATCCTACACCTTAATCACAGTCTGTATTTAAAAGTATTGTTGTCTTTAAATGGTTCCCCGTGTAGTGCAAATTTATTGATTTGTCTTTCAAGGGACAAAGTGAAAATGTGTTGTCTATTAAAGACATTTGTTTGGATGGTTTCACCTCATTTGTAACTTAACACCCATTTTTCCTCTTGCTTATTTTCCCCACAGGCCTCCAATGTCACTGTGAGCGCTGCAGTGCCAACTCGAGCTGCACAACAGATGGCGTCTGTTTCGTCCAAATCCGCAAGACAGGCAACCGGTTGACGACGGAGCTGCGCCAATGTGTTCCCGAAAAAGAACTCTTGCCGCGGGATCGACCCTTCATCTGCGCCCCATCCATCAAGCATGACACAAGCCTTTATCCGATTTGCTGTACCACCGATTATTGCAACAAGGACCCTGACCTCACCGTTTTCCCTGGTGAGACCACACATAAGACTGAATATTTTCAAAATGAGCTGGCACTGTCAGTTTTTTCCTCAGGAGATTTTGGACTGAGTATTAAATGTCATTTTATTAGGAGACTGTAAAAATGTAATCAACAGCGTTAACAGACGCTAACAAATGCAAAAAGTGCTATAAATACACTCTTGATTCAGGGATGTGATTTTTCCGCTAATTCGCGGAATTCCGCTTTTTTTTTATCCCCCCCCCCCAAAAAATTCCGATTTTTTATTTTTATTTTTTTTATTTTTTTTTTTGTAGTTCATTGTGTATGCACATGACTCCGACAGTTAACATCTTCTGCTATAACAAAGACATTTGTGGTATGCTCTAATATGAGTTACTTTTCATTTTGGTCATGATGCAATTATTTGTTCATGAAATTTGAACTCTTCAACATTATTTATGTGTTAACTTAGTAATCACATTAGTTAGATATGATGATATTCTCAGTGATAGTTTTTAAAAGCAAAGGCAGTCCAATGTTTTTGAATGTGACTGATTTTGAGTTGACTAAAATTTTATATGGGATAGTTCAATATACATTGAAAATTTATGCTGTTGTTTTGTCTATTTCTTTGTCATGTGAGTGCATTGAAAGTACTTAAAAACACGGAAAACCCATGAGCTGACCTAGCTGGGTGCCAGCGGCCCCCAGACCCCCGGCTAAATTTTCAGATAATTTCACTTTGGTCAAATCACATCCCTGTTGATTGTTCCACCCAATCCAACCTCCATATTCATAGTACATTTTCGAACCTAGACTTTCTTGTCCTCAACATGTACAGAGTAAAGACCTTAGGCCCAAAGAACCGTACGTGGCAACTTCCAATTGGACACCTTTCCAAAAAGCATATGATGTATTCTAGTTGACCTATCAATAACAACCTAACAAAATAACACGAGTAACCAGGATTTCTTCCTGAAAACACGACGACGAACGACATGTGCCAAATCATAGTCATCATAATCTCCCAACTAGTTTACTGACACTGAAACAAACACTCAATTACGCTCAAAAAATTGGACAGGGATACTGTTTACTTTTTTTCTTGTTTTTCTCTTACCACCACCATCCTTTTCACAAAAAAAAAAACTGAAATGAAAACACAAAACACACGCCGAGTTAATCCTTCAGTGCTCGCTGAAATTAGACTGACCCGGGTGCTTTTTTTGTCATCCTCTTACCAAACAAAAGGCGCAGCAGACATTTGCTCCTAACAGTAGAATACAGAGCTCAGATTTTGCACAACTGTGGAGAATGTTTGGCTTGATTTGTATAATTTTAGTAAGACTACATACCTTCCAAGTTTTTAAGTTTAATTGTGAGCAAGTCTTAATTAAAGCTAACATTTCTTTCAAACAAACTTGATGAATGATCACTGATAACCTCAAAGTCAGCGCCTAGGCCTAGGAAAATAAATCACAAGTGTTTTTCTTTTTATCCCAAAAGTAGACTCTTAACTCTTTGACTGCCAGACGTTTTCAAAAACGGGTTGTCGCCAGTGCCAGCCGATTTAAGCATTTTGAGTGATCTTTCAAGGTCCACAGAAAATGTTGTGTTTGGACTATGGAAACACACATACTACCAAATGAAAGATTGGACTCTCAGCTTTCATCAGAAAAAAAAAATTTGTTTCTACCTTATTCCGTTCTTCAGTAATCAACAATAGAATATGGTTACTTTCACCGAAATTCTCTCTTTTGAAACAAAAAACGGAGAAAAAGAGCTTTTTGTGAAACGATGTTATTTCATGCACTCTAGTGAATTGTACACTTCTTTTTGTCCATGAATGATGCCACAAACACCTAAATAGTGCTTTACTTCTGTAAAACGCTTTCACCAACAATGAAAAAGTGTTTTTTGATTGCAAAATACGTTTATTTCCATTCAACAGTGTAACAATTTGACAAAACAATTTCGCAAACTATTTACAAATGTGTGCAACTGTGGTACTACTTACAATTATGTGGATGTTTCAAATACAGTTTTTCCTTTTGTAACGCTCTCCTGCGTGCAAGGAGACGCCAGGACACGCACAACAGTTTACTTTTACTTTCACATTAGTCCGTTTTGCGTGCAAACATTACACTTTCTTGACGGCCTTTTTTTCCGGGGAATAAAAAGCAAGTAGCAGACTGTACACACTTCCTCCGATGAATATGCATTGGACTCGGGGCACTCTCCGTCGTCCGATCGAACGTCCGCCTGTGCGTGCTCGGTTGCGCTCCGCGTTACGACACCGTCATAGCCGCCGCGTCAGCGGTTCCAATTTCGCCGTCAAGCTCGGATTCACCTTCATCATCATCGTCATCAATGTACTATTTTAGCGTTGGTCGATGCCTTTTGTCTTGTAAGTGTAGAGCTGCTTGCAAACGCTCGCCATTGCCCGTTCCCTCCTCCATCTAGCTCCATCTAACGTCTTCTACTGCCGCATCAATGCTTTCCAACCACGGAGTCACCATCATCTTCATCGTCGATGATGATTATCGTCATCAACAATGTGCTTTTTTAGCGATGCTTTTGGTCTTTGAAAAAAACGGCTCTGGCGTTAGGTCCTCGCGACCGGCCGCCATTTTTCCTTTGTTTTCCATTCTGATCTCCTGCTCAACGCTCTAGCTCCGCCTCTACTGACGCCCACCCGATCTTGGCAAAAGAGAGTCATCGCTGCCCTCTAGGGGCCAAAAATAGTCATTAGGCTCAAAAAACCTGCTTAAAACTTTCAGGAGAGCTCCGCAAGCCTTCCCAGCACCCGTTTCAAAAAAAAAAAAAAAAAAAATGGGAGGACGTCTTTTAACGTCTTTGGCGCTCCTCCGTAGGTTTTTGCAGAACGTCATTTAACGTCTTTGGCAGTAAAAGAGTTAACAATGGCTAATGTGACATTGAGGCATCGAAGGCTACTCAATTTCCTGGAACTAACATGGTTTGAAATTGCTTTCTGAGCTGTTGCTTTTTTCTTCTTCTTTTTTTTTTTTTTAGGACATCTTTGAGGTTATTATTATTTACCGCATAAATTGTCCCTGATGGACGGAAGCTTATTTTTGTCTTCCTTTCTGCCAAAGGCTGTCCAACTTCCCACAACAGAACATTTATTTATTTATTTTTGTCCTGCAGTCCCCACTACAAAGACGCCATCTCTGGGACCTGTGGCTCTTGCTGCAGTGATTGCCGGCCCAGTGTGTATTTTCTGCCTGCTGCTCGTTTTGGCATTCTACGTCTGCCATAGCCACCGGGGGCTGGGGGCCGGTGGGGCAGGGGCCCACCATCACCACCACCACCGCGTGCCCAACGAGGAGGATCCTTCCATGGACCACCCCTTCATCACTGTTGGGACAACACTGAAGGACCTCATCTATGATATGACCACCTCGGGCTCAGGATCGGGTATGCTGCTACTGACTTGCTCATTTTGGTTGTCATTGTCTTGCCGTCTGTTTTGTTGGGAAGAAAAACAAGAAAAACAAAACAAACAGCCAAGAAAGGCAATCTGGTGCAGTTCATATACTTTAGCTTAAGTGTGAATAAGACAAGGACCAAGGTGTTAAAATAACATCTCTTGGCAGCATCTCTCGCCGTGTGTGCTTGTAGTTCTTATTTTATACCAAATCACCTAACGGTTAGCAAGGGCACATTTTGAATACTCAGCGTGTCAAGAGGGTGATACTCCTTTTTATATTATCCTTTTATGTACCCTGAATCAGAGATTTGGATTGATTTGGACTAGTGGACTTCCGCTTTAATATCACATTAAATAAAAAATAAAAAAATCTAATAGACTCACTCGAGGTAATGCCACACATGAGGTTGAGTTTTTTTTTTTTTTTTGCCGCTTAAGGCAAATGTCTGGCAATAATTTGCACCGCCAGCCACAATTGCCGTCAAATGATGCAGAAGTTACTGATGTGGAGAAAGAAGAGTGTTATTTAAACTTTAATTCTTCATTGTCTATGCAATTCCTACAGAACTCAAAATTGAGTTGGAAAAAAAAAACAGACAGAAAAATTCCATTGTTTTTAATTCATTTTAAGGAAACATGCTACCTTGGGATATATATAGGTCTTTATTTAAAATTATCTGTCACTGTTTGTTTTATAATCGTTTTTGTTTTTTGCTTGCTTGTTTGTTTTTGGGTTGTTGTTTTTAACCGGGTACTAGTGATATCGGTAACTATTCAGGAGTTGAGTACTGGAATGGGTCTGAAAACGAGTGCCTCCAAACGTCCCTAGTAATTTACACTTCCTCTCTGTGTAGGCAAGGCTCACTCACATGCTTAGAGTATCTGTTCTGGCTTCAGTCGTCTCCCCGTGGAGAGTGTGGCACCTCTTCCACGCTGCCAAGAGAGCGCTTGGATCCAGTCCTCCAAGCTATTTACGCCATATTGCACAATGTGCAATTGTGCATGTGACTGCTTCAATGTGTAAATGTGAGGTGTGGCATAGCTCTGTGGGCTTTTTTAATTACTTTTCCCCAGTCAGACTGTTTGTGTTTGTGTGGGGTCTCTTAGTACCAGCAGATGATTTCAAATTAATTCTCATGTTTGCCAAATTTGTGATTGAACCATGTGAGCTTGACAAACTTTTCCGCGGTTTAATTTCCTGGCCTGTAAATGTAATAATATGACATTTTTTACTGTCTCTCTTTTCCTCTCTCCTTTGCTTAAGTTAGCATTGATGTCAGCAATTATAATTTTGAATGGCCGTCTGCTTTTTCTACAGGCCTGCCGCTTCTTGTCCAGAGAACCATTGCCAGGACCATCATCCTCCAGGAGAGCATAGGGAAAGGGCGTTTTGGGGAGGTGTGGCGAGGTAAATGGCGTGGCGAGGAGGTGGCCGTCAAGATTTTCTCCTCGCGGGAGGAGCGGTCTTGGTTTCGAGAGGCTGAGATCTACCAAACCGTGATGCTGCGACACGAGAACATTTTGGGCTTCATCGCCGCAGACAACAAAGGTGAGCTCTTCCAAGAGTATGCTAGTCTGAGGCACTTTTATGTGTGGAAGATCAAGTTTAGCATCCAGGATAGATGATGTACAAGGACAACATTACTATATCAGAGAGGAATACAAATATTGAAAGTTTGATAGGGTGCCTTGAAGCGTTGCAATACATTCAAGGTTCCTTAAAAATAGATTTTTCTGATAATGCTTTCATCTGCAAACGCGTGCGTTGGCAGCTTGACTACAGGTGAGCCTTGAGATTTTACTGTACAAAGGGAACTGTTGCTTGAGGTGAAGTCGTGCAGGCGGTTGTTGGTTGGAATGAGCAGACTGCTAGACAGTGTGGAGGAGTAAAACTCCCCAGTGAAGATTGAGCAGACATTAACACAATGTTAAACATCAGCAAAAAAAAAAACACATGCGGGGTGCACACGCACATAGACATAAAATGCAACATTACACGTCTTCTCCTGTGTGTTATTTTCCGATTACGGAGTTCCGAAACAAAGGTGAGAGGAAACGCACAAACGCAGGCCTACAAGCTAGAAGAAACTGTCGCAGTGCAGTGCAATGTAACGATGGCTTATTATTCCCTCTACTGGTTGCCCATGTAGATGGGCCTTTTGAGCCAGTGAAAGAAAAGACAGAAAACATTTTGTATCTCTACGGCTAGTATTTTTGGTACACCGTAGTAGTAAAGTATGTATTTATGTAGCACATTTCCACTGTTTGAATTTACACTGAATTGGTATGTTTTCAATCCACCCTCGTTATCTCTTCTCACTGTAGCCTTATTTTATTCCTCTATCGCTCTCATTCACACGCGTTCTATCGTCTAGTGATCTTCATTCCTTTTCTGTCCAGTGCACACTTCCGCCTTTCTAAATGTTCCTCCACCTTGCTTTCACTGCAGATCATGTCATCTGCAAATATTATGGCCCGTAGCGATTCCTGTCTAATTTGACCAGTCTGCCTATTCATGACTATTGCAAAGAGGAAGGGGCTTAGAGCTGATCCCTGATGTAGTCCCGCCTCCACCCTTAACTCTTTCTGTCACATCTAGAACACACCTCATTACTGTTCTACTACCCTCATAGATTGTCCTGTAATATTGTAACATACTTCTCTGCCACTCCAGACTTCCTTGTGCAGTACCGCAGTTCTCCAAAGACACCATGCAGGTCCTACTGACCTTCTCAATCAACACTCTCAAGACAAATAATACATCTGTAGTACACTTCCTAGACATGAAACTAAGCCTACATAATCTTCTTAATGCTGAGTCTAGTCAACCTGTGGCTGCAGTAAACTCCAGGCTCACCTTATTTAAAATCTTTGGCTGGCATTCCACTGAAATGCTCCATTAGAATAGTCTGGCCTCGTCTCCGTCTTCCTCTTTCATCTTCTGACATTTATTGGCAGTCGGCAAACAACTTTTGGTGTGGATTATCGCCACCCACGTCTGTTACTGCTTTGAGTTAATACTTGAAGTAAGATCGAGTGAGGCATGCTGAAGTCTTCGTGCAATGGTTAAAGACATCTTTTCCCAAAACTTAACTCTGATTACAAATTCTCAGTTTTCAAACTGAGGGTGAAACGGTAAAAAAATAGTAGGCTAATCCATATGGCAATTAGTTGGTGTTAGTATTATGAGGGGTCTTTGATAAAAATTCTCCCCTGTGCTGGGTTTCCTGGATTTAAATTGTTGTAATTTTTAGGGCTTTCAAGAATCCAAGAATATACATAATTCTTTTAAAGCTCCCATATTATTCAACTTTTCCACATGCTAAAATAGTCTGTGACATGCATTTGTCAAAACTGACTTTGGATCTAATATCTGCCCGTTTGAAGCACACAATTCAGATAGGAGGAGAAAGCTAAATAAGTCGCGGACGGACGTTTTTCCATACAGTCCCGTGATGCACATTATTGACAGAAAACCCCACTGAAGTGCATTTTAATATGGGACCTTTTAAGTGTGTTTGTACTAGATGAAATAACTCCCATTATGTTGTTATCCCTCTCTGTAGATAATGGAACATGGACTCAACTGTGGCTGGTGTCAGACTATCATGAGCACGGCTCTCTGTTTGACTACCTTAACCGCTACACCGTCACCGTTGAAGGCATGATCAAGCTGTCTCTGTCCACAGCAAGCGGCTTGGCCCATCTCCATATGGAAATTGTTGGCACACAAGGTAAGAGTAACCATGAATATATATATATATATATATTCTGACCTTGCATCTAACGCGACTAGACTATTCAAATTATCTCAAATGAGATGTCCTCATTCAAATGATTGCCAAAATGAAAGAAAACAAATAATAACGAGAACCTTTTTCAATAAAGCAAAGTTTTTGAATGCTTTTGTACACTTTCCATTAAGCCCCGAGAGAGAAAATGAAAATAACTCAAAATAGCAGCAGTTTCTACCCATTACCCATGTCGAGAAAGTACCTCAGTCTTTATACACACAAATCGGGAAGGTAAACTTGAACTTGCCTGAGGCTAAAAGCTGCAAACTAAAATGCCTCTCCAGCTGTCAAAGACTTGTTTTATACATTACCACGTCAAACATCTTGGGTGCAGCGGTTAGCGGCACAATATTCAAAAATTTGAAATGTTGAAAACTGAGCAACCATGTGAAAAAGAAAATCGTTTTCAGGGTTAGGCTTTTAAATATTAAGACATGCTTCAAAAGCATCTGTCACTCGGCAGCAAATGGACTGTGCAACATATTACGCCATGTCATTATATACCTACATTTTTTACTTATCCAAAAATGCTGCAGCTGCCTGTGAAAAATATATACACCATTACTGTTTGATCAGACCACATTCACATTGCTAGTTTAGAGCATTCAGATCTGTTAAATATGATGCCAAGTAGAACCGACACAAGCAATTTGGCTGCTGTGTCGTTGCCCCCCCCCCCCCCATCACTCTGGAGGTTTTTAAGGGCATTTCCAAACTATTTGCGAGTCCATCATTCTACACCGCGGAGGATCATTTGCTTGTGGAAAACATTCAAGAGTAAGACACATGGCAATCTTTCCAAGTAGTTGGATGTCCTCACAATTTTAGTTCACTCCAAGGTCAGGCCGCGCAATGCAAGGCGAAGCACTTAAATTAAGAGCTACATGTCGGACTCAGAATGTTAAACACCGCACACGTTTGCCAGGATTATCGTGTACATTAGCGATAACAGCTTGTGGAAACAACTCCAGGGTCGAAAGGAAGTGCCGCGGCAAACAACAGGGTTTTATAACATTCTTTGTCCACGTGCTGACAGTGTTACAGTAACTTGACCCACTTTAACTTGAGGCTCAATGATGAGCTTTGTCTGCCACTCCAAGATTAAAGTCATGGTTACCTGCACTGCTAATTCCTTGTTTTTCCTCTTCATTACATGAATGAGTGGGCACAGACTGCAATTGTTGCCTTTGCCGTTTTGCTGCATTTTCCACGACACGTGTCACTTGCCATAAAATCTACTTCATTGGTAATGCGGTTTAATATTATTCAAAAAGGGGTGTATTCAAATAAAAGCTTGCTCCGGTTGAGTAAATAAACATTTTTGCAGATAACCACTCATTCGACTGTAGGTTTCTGGATTTAAACTGTGTCATTATTGTTATGCACCACAATGTTGTGCCTATACTTTCCCTTCTTTTATTTAATAGTGAGGACATGCTCTGCATTTCTAATCAGCTGCATTTCATAATGGATCGCGTTTCAGCGAGTGAATGCTCTAATGTCTTGGATCTGCGGCTCTCCCCAGGTAAACCAGCGATTGCTCACCGAGACCTGAAGTCAAAGAACATTCTGGTGAAGAAGAACGGAACCTGCTGCATTGCAGATTTGGGTCTTGCTGTTCGACACGACTCCGCTACTGACACAATTGACATTGCTCCAAATCACAGAGTGGGAACCAAAAGGTAATGCTGCATAGGCAATCACTTATGTGATGCAAGTGGGTGTCGGATAAGTGATGATACATGTGACATGTTTGTTGATCCTTGTGTACCTGTGGGGGATCTCTCATCTCTAACTTTTAGTACTAAAAACTTTTTGTGGCTTTTGGTTCATCTTTCATTGTTTTCAGTACCTTCCGGTAATTGCCATTGCCATTGTCATCCATTACTGTTGTCAGTCCTCCCAATCCAGATGGTGGAACGTCAGTGTCAGTCGGCGCCAAAACCATTGGAGACAATTAATTAGTTGACAGATGAGGTCACTTGGGCTCTCAAGACATTAAGCTCGTGACTGTAGTCTAGACTGGTTCATTCAAATCAACAGTCGTTAGCTGACACCTGAGGCTAAATTGAAGATAGCTTATTTGCGTTTTGCTATTCACACATTTTTCTGTTTGTGTTTTTCTTTCAACCAGTGCTCTATGGGAATGTTGTTTAAAAACAACAACAACAAAAACAATGTCTGTATTTTTCTGACTGTAAGTCGCTCCGGAGTATGCGTCACACCAGTCAAAAAATGCATCATGAAGAGACAGAATAAAAGCAAGACCTACGGATTGCTGTCACATATCCTGAGGCAATGTTCTGACTTGTCTCCCCAGTAGAAAGCACTTTTTGCCTGTAAAGTTCGACACGAAGTACGCAATAGTGTGCAAGTTTTATTTTTCCCCCCCTCTGGGTAACCAATAATAATAAAAAATCATTTGAAGACACATACTTTTTTTTTTTTTTTTAGATTTAAAACTTATCAATAATATGTATGTGACATGCTTTCATCAAAAATGCCACAAGTATTAATAATACTAATATTTACTTTACACACCCTATATTTTTGTCTTGCTGAAATTGGCCTCTTTGGAGGGTGGCCCTGTTTCGTGCATGTGAGCCAGCCAATGTTAAATGGATTTTTATTACATCAACAATGTATAATTTGTTTCTCTATATGGTTCAATTTGTACACGTATGTTCCATCTTCATACTCTGTGATTAAAAATAAGTATGCTCCTCTCGGGAACTAATAAAGCTTGTTCGACACTGTTTATTTGAAAAGCCCAACAAACAGTCTCTCTGAGAGGCTCTTTAATTGTATTTATAATTTATTATACTGATTACAATCCCTCAAGGGAAAATTCAACTTCCACTCTGCAATTTGTTTTGTGTTGCGCGCCACATGGAAAACCAGATCACACAGATGCGAAGGGAGATGTCGGAAAGGTAGCGAGGGAAAAGTGCTGCAGGTGCTACTTTTCCTGCAACATGTACTTTCTTTCTTTCTTTCTTTCTTTTTGGTCCATAGCTCAAACTGTACTAGACAGCCCAAGTTCATAGCTCAGTATATTTTATTGTCCATAAGGCAAACTTTTCTTGCAGACAGAGTACAAGAAAAATTCATTTTAAAACAGTCAAGATAAATCCGAAACAGTTGGCAGAGATCATACTGTACATTGTGCAAATTTAGCAATGTTATTGCTCTGGCGGCTAAGGAGTCTCTGGTCCTATATTTCCTGTATTAGTGTTGAAGTAGGCGTATTGATTGATTGGTATTCAGCTGTTTGTTTCTGGTGGCCTTCACAGTCTGGATATGTCTTTATTCCTTTCATTGATTTAAGTGCCAACAAATAACGGTAAATAATCTTTAAAAGCGCTTGGTGTTGGTGCTACAATTTTCAAACAATGGATCCTACATGGCATTCATAAGACGCCTGTGTTTTTTTATTTCCAGGTACATGGCGCCAGAAGTACTGGATGACTCCATAAACATGAAACATTTTGAATCTTTCAAGCGAGCTGACATCTACGCCATGGGATTGGTCTTCTGGGAGATTGCCAGTCGCTGCTCCATGGGAGGTGAGATTGCAAGTGTGGGGTTACTCAAATAACTGGAAGATTGACAAGTTGACTGCGTAAATGATGGATAAATGGAACACAAGAGTTCAGTTATTTGTAGAATTATTGACGCCTCGAGTATTAGGGACACGGCCGAAAAAGTGTAGCCGGCAAACCACAAGGGAGTAACAGCATGTAATTTGACCTATATATTTTTTTTATGTTTTTTCTTTTTCTTCAGGAATCCATGAAGACTACCAGCTACCATATTATGACCTGGTTCAGTCAGATCCATCAGTGGAGGAGATGAGAAAGGTGGTTTGTGAGCAGAAGCTTCGCCCTAACATTCCCAATCGCTGGCAAAGCTGCGAGGTAAAAAGAATCATGTATTTCTATAATGCAATATATTTTCCCCCAAAAATGAAAGAGAATCAGATTAATGGAAGCATTTTGGAATACTTTACTACATTTATGTATGTTTCTCAATGATAAAACAAATTGTGAATTAAACTGTGAGTAAAACATGTACAGTAATGCTGAGCTATGTTCGTTTTCACCTTTTAACATTTTTAACCATCATACAAGTGCAGTTTTGTCAGGTTCTCAGTAGAACAGCATTTAAGGAATTGAGATCGGATGTTCCATTGTTTTTGTTTTGACCTATGACAGCAATAGTTATGCCCTAAGTTAGATTTGGTTCACCCATCTGACAGATTTTTGTCCTAACTACCATTGTTTTAACCGACCTTTTCAGGTCAGAGGCTGCATCAAAACCTTCTGTATGCTTTAGCATAAAAAAAAAAAACAAGGCTCCGTGGCAATATTTAAAATATAATGTGTTTATACGTTTTGGGAGCAAATCAGTTAAAAAGTATTTTTTAAAACATTTGTCAAAAAATCTGTGAATAGGCAAATTCACGAGGGTTCGCTGAAGAAGGCGATCATAAATGCTCATTGGTTGCGGCAGCTTTTGTGTTCAAATAGTTACTTAAAGGGTTGTAACGCCACAATATCGATGCTAGTTTTGTTAGCTTTTGTATGATAATCATGTGGTTTGTTTAGATACACGATGTACGAATGGGTTTGTTTTCTGCTTACTTTTTAAATTTTTGCAGCTAAAGACACAAAATTATCCGAGCGATGGCTCGCCAGCATCGGAAAAACTCATAAGTCCGGTGAGTTAAACGTTGCTGTGTGTCCTCTCTGCAGGCGTTGCGTGTCATGGCTAAGATCATGAGAGAGTGCTGGTATGCCAACGGCGCCGCCCGGCTCACGGCGCTGCGGATCAAGAAGACCCTGTCGCAGCTCAGCCAACAGGAGGGAATCAAGATGTAGACCGCAGACTACCAAACGCCCGCGCAAACCCATTTCTGACTGGCATCCATATCATTAGCATTACATCCTTCTCATCGACATTGTCGATTCATTCGTCGCTCCTCTCCTTTTTGGAGCGGAAGGGAAGCTCAGACATTATTTCCCCAGTGTTGTCTGTTTCTCACCCTTAAATCACTCAATGGTGAGTTTTGCATTTAGAACTGAAGGCGTGTCGGTGTGTTGCGCACCCGAATCCATTGGCGGCGGATGAACGGCTGAATCTGACGAGGGACGGGGGCAGGCAGCGCCTGACAAGGCGGTACGAGTGGCTTTAAAAGAAGCGTCGCCCGTTTTCCACCGTGCTCCGTGACTCACGAAAGGAAGACTCTTCAAGACGAGAGTCCATCCGGACGAGCCTTCATCGCTCAGACATCCTCAGGTAGATTCCAACAGCAGACACTCAGCTGGTATCACCTGAGAGGCCGCTGAGCTGCCTTACATATTCATCCTCACCGCCTCATTTGTATATTAGCCTTTCATTGTTCACTTCACTAGGCTGTAAGCTACTCACATTCATTCGATACCTTTTTCCTCTAATGTGATATGTCACATTAGCCCAATCCATCGAGCCAATTTACAAACACAAACGCGCGATTATACAAAGTGCTCCCACGACACTAATCCATTCTAGTCTTGGGTTAACCATCATTAGTTTGACTATACAGTGAGCACAGGTTTGTAATTGGCCTAGTTTAAGAAAACTACTCTTTTCAAACTGTAGATTGAAATGCAGGAAGGTCCTTCATGATTCTTTCTGAAGCGTTTTGGTTGTGCAGGGAGCAGCAAAATGAAGTTGCCGTCTGCTTGGACAATTAGAAAAAATTGCTTTAAAGCTCAGCCGGGATGAATCGTATTTGGGCATAATTATTATTCATCGGAGATGTTGGATGTGAGTAGCAGTGAGGACTGAATCACGGACCAGAGTATTAAAACATCCTGTGTGGTCCAGTCAGAATTTTGTGCAAAATTTCTCATCGCTGCGGCGATTTTGCACCTGGTTTTGATTTTCTTACCGATGTATTATTTCCCCATCTCCCCGTGTATTATCATGGAGATGCAAAGGTCAGTTTAATTTATTGTCGTTTCTTTTCTTTTCGTTTGAGTGGCAGGGCAACTTTTTGTTCTTTTGACAACTTAAAACTGGACACGATGACCTCATTCAGTTTTGGCAAACATGCTGCATCATATGCAATTAACAGTAGATAAATGTGTATTTTCTATACTCTGCGAAAATCACAAACACCAACAACAATCAGCTGCCGCCATGCCTTCCAGTCCAGCTGTTACCGGAAAGTGCCAGTGCTTGGGAAAAAAAAAGAACTACTCGTGCCAGCTGCTGTGCAAAGCATTTGTTTCTGGCGTGTATGCAGCTCTGTGTGTGTATTTGTGTGTGTGTGTGAGAGAGAGAGAGAGGAGGCCGAGCGTACAGTAGCTCGTACTATGCACACCCAAAAAGTCCCGAAGGAACAGAAAGATACGTCACAGCGCACAACGCCAACAACAACCCAGCCTCGACCCTCTGGTGCCATTTCATGACCTGCCCTCTGAACACGTGAACACACAAAACGCCTCAGCAAACAACCCGGACAGCTCGTCCGCTTATGTTTTTGTCAGGGGACAATCAGCGTCACAAAAAAAAAAAAAATTCAAAGAATGACTGATGTTGTCCCTTGAATATAATCCGTTGGATTCTAAATTTTCATGTTGAACTTCTGTTTGTGCAACAGTGCAAAAAGTGGTCTTCTCTGTGCGACAACATATTTGTTTCAAAGTAGAATAAGCCATAGGTTTTCCCAACTTGTGTATATATATTTTTGGGGTTACAGTACTTTGTACAACATTAATAAAAAATGAAAAAAAGATAAGTCATCCTTGTGAGGGACCAAATGGCAAGAACTTATTTTATGTACATATGCGAGAGGTCATCAAAACTGACTAGAAGAAAAAAGATGATCAAAAGATGTTCACCATTCTCATCAAAATCATCCCCTTCAACTGGCAAGACTAAAAATCGCAGTCTTATAGCATTTATTCTGTTTCCTTTTTCCCTCATGAGTAAAGACAATTCCGTTTTTTCCCTCCACTACGAAATGACATTCTGCAAACTAATAGGACCACATTGGCATTCGAGCAGGATAACTACATGTTATTAGTGAAGCAAAAATGTTCCATTTTGACGGTATGCTAACCGGTGTTAAAACTACATTTCTAAAAAATAAAAAATAAAAAAAAATACATTTTTTGAAATATTTGGCGGACAACAGTCCCAGAATGTTTGGTACAGTAAAATAATGTTAAATTAAAATGATTAGATAAATGTCAACCTTCTATTTGTGTTGTCCTTAGGGCTAACTAGTACCCGCTGGCATCATTTAATAATAATATATATATTTTTTAAATCTGTATTAGCAGTGGCTTTTCATCTTGCTCCCTCCCTTTTCCTCCTCAGTGTGTAACTGCTCACCCCTCCCCTCTCTGATTATGAGAAGGAAAATTTGTTAATTGGAGACAATAACTTAAACAAAGTGGTTATTTTATTCAACTCGGCCAGTCTTATTGTGCCCTGCTTATAAGTCCTCTAAAAAAAATTATAATACTAATTTTTTTTTAAAATGGGCTCGTTTGAAACCTTGGTAAACCGTCATACTAGTAATACTAGTAGTGTTACTAATGCATCACAGTTGTTCACTAGTCAGGTTCTACTAAAGAGCAGACTAATACATTGACTTTAAACTTGAAATCAAGAAATTTGAATCCATGTTGTAGAATGTTCCCAATGAGGTTTTCAAAAGTTTGCCAGCCTGGCATTTGATTTTAAGGCCGGAATCCAATAATTTTACAAGCAGATGTCGGTACACTGTACAGCCAAAAATCACATGTAGCATCTGGTTTCGCCGTTTGTTAGAGTTGTGTTGTTGTTCTGTTGCAAATTTTGCGATACCGTACATTTCAATCACGGGATATGTTTGCTATTTTGTGTCAAAAGCCATTTTAATACCCAGACCAAAACATCAAATTCAATGCAGCTTGTTACATGGGCAATAGAAATCCCACATCTATTTGTGATCACTTTGACGACTTGGTGCAAGTTCATACCTTTTCTAGTTGATGATGAAGGAATGTTCCGCAAATAGCAAGCGACGTCGTCGTTTTTCATTAGTGTTAAAGAAAATCAAGACTGAAACTTCTTTCACGCCACAAGAAAAAAAAAAAAAGTGGATATTGTTGCGCTGTCAAAATTGAAGAAGGTTACTGACTGGAATGATAGCCTGCTCGGTTTTAAGCCTTGGAGGATAAAGTGATTGGTGGTGTTGGTGGAATAAAAGCAAAATTTAGGGGCGGGGACTGTAGCTGTGTGGCTTGTGTGTTCCATTAGCGACGTCATTTCTCTGGGATTATTATTACTAAACAAAAACGGCAGCACCTTTGGTATGTCTCAACTCTTGATAACTGTCATCCTTGTCTTAAAAGTCACCAGCAGCCTTGTATTCTTTCTTTCGTTTTCTTTTCAAAGCCCAAGGTGACTTATCTGTACAAAAACACAACATCTGAGCTTCACGTCTTCATCCAGCAACTTTTCACGTCCTTGATGCTTTTGTTGCCTTTCAGTCTTGTCGTCATGTGCTCTAATCTCATAGCTACGAGGGCCACACTTCACTGCAGCTTGCAGCTCAGGTTTCACTTGACTGAAACTATTTGTATTTAGGTACGCTTGAAACAAACAAACAGGGACGCTTCGAAACACTTGGATACCGATTAATTAGCAGGTAAAAGCTCTTTTAAAAAGGGGTAAAAATCTGCCTTTTTATTTTTATTTTTTTTTTACACGTTACAACACAAGTGAACGATAAAGACGTTCAATTCCCCCAAGTGTGGAACTGCCTTTTGTCGAGTAAACATTTTTTGACCGGCAAACTCGTTCGAACGTGTTTGCAAATACATTTGAACGTGTTTATATACGTTGAAACGCGTTTGCAAATGTACTTTTAGGCGAAATGCTAAAAACATAGCATTTTTCCCATAATGCCACGGGGTATTTTGACTTAAGTTATTTTAATTATTATTATTATTATTATTATTATTATTATAAGTGAAATAAATACTATTGGACCAAGTTTTGTGATCTTCCTGCATTTTGTATCTTAACTGTTGTGTTCGGGGGCCAAAAAGTCATTTGTTTTGTTTAATAAATATATATATATATATATATATATATATTTTTTTTTTTTATTATTATTATTATTATTATTATTAATCGGCCTTTTGCTCCGCCATTGCCCTCAAAATCCTTAACTCTTTGACTGCCAGACGTTTTCAGAAAAGGGATGCCATGGGTGCCAGCCGATTTAAGCATTTTTGACTGATCTTTCAAGGTCCACAGAAAATTATGTGTTTGGACTATGGAAACACACATACTACCAAATGAAAGATTTGACTCTCATCTTTCATCAGAAAAAAAAGTTTGTTTCTACCTTATTCCGTTTTTCAGTAATCAACAATAGAAAATGGTTAGTTTCACCTGTTTTGAGAAAAAAAAACGTATTTTAACGTCTTTGGCACTCCTCCATAGGATTTTACTAAACGTTATTTAACGTTTTTGGCAGTCAAAGGCCATGCCCTTTCTTCAATATGTTATAAATTAGAAGTGACTTTTTACAGCACGGCCCACTTCTATGCGGTTGACTGAGTTTTAATTAAACCGATTCAGGTCTGTTTGCAATTCTCATTTATCAATCAAAAGATGTGAGCTGCGTTGTCTGAGCTACTTGGTGTCCCAAGCCTGTCAGGTATACTCCACACGTACTGTATGCCTTTTCTAGTCGAGTAGCCGTTTTCCTGCTCTGTCTTTCAGAGCTTTAAAAAAAAAAAAAAAAAAAAAAAAAAGAGGGACACCGAAAACTATGCCAGCGGCTCTACCACCTCAGACCACAAACAGCTGTGAATGTATCGACCCAGCATCCGAGCATGTACGACCAGCCGGATCGCAACCTGCGTCGCGACCCGAAAGGTCACGGCGGCAGCTTGTGAGCGTGCAAATATCTGCAACGCTGGTCGTCCTCTCTCTCTTTTTTTTTATGCAAAAACCGCCAGAGCATCGTCCGCACAGGTTTAGTGTCTATGCTTACGTGATCCACACTGTGAAGAGGACGAGTTGCTTGGAAATCGGTTCAGGAAACGAGCACGTTGTAGCCCACCGCTCACCTACAGGGATTTAAATATGACACAACGAGAAGGCTTGGGTCCAAAAGTGCTCGGAAAGGCTGCAGTGAACCTGTCATGGCATTAAAAGTAGCAAAAAAGCTTTACGATGTGTTTTTTTTTTTTCATTAACTTTTCAAATGCCAAGACTGCACGATTGTCCATTCGCTTTGTAGAAGTCATCCAGAAGCATCGTCATAATCATAATCAACCTAACAAAACAAACAAAAAAAGATCACTTTGGAAAAGAAAATACCTCCATTTTAAAGACCAATGTGTTTTTACCTCACTGTAAATATACTCTCTATTTGTTTACTCTGATTTGTTTTATTTCTATGAAATGCTTAAGAAATTAAAGAGAAGTTTTGTTTTCTTTCTTCTATGGTACCTTTTTTCCGGCGCGCGGCTTCGTGTTGTGTTTGTGTCGAGTCCAAACGTCGATGGAATCGATTCCACTTTTGCCACCCATGCTCTGTGTATGACCCGTTTTGGTCGTGTTGTTCTACGTGAGCTGTACAGTCAAAAGTGCTTTACAGATGTCAAGCCCCATTCTGAGCTCTGCTACAAAATGCCTTGTTCAATATGCTCTTTGTCTTAAAAACAAACAGAGGGGTGAAAAAAGTGAAAGTGGTGTTAGAGGAGCCCTCCTCGCCACGTCACCCCTCTTGGGTTTCTAAACATATTATCTTGACTTTTTATATATATAGTGTGTACAGATGAATGAGAGATGATAGGAACTAGAGGACTGAAACATGTTAACTTTTAACATAGCTGGAGTAGAAAATGGTGTGAATAAAGAATGTTTCGCTACATTGTTGGTGTTTTTATTGTTCATGTGTTCACAAAATTTTACATGACCACCTGTCATAAAACTGTATATACTGTATACACACCTCGCTGTTTCTTTTTTGAACAAGATTTGGGACGAAGTATGAATTGATTCTAAAATATCCGAATTTTTAAAGGAATACTTGATTCATTTAGACATTTTCAGCAGTATGAATATATTTTGTCTAATTGTGATAACTTCATTATTTTTCATATACAAATAATACCTTTAAAAAAAAACATTTTGCCACTTGCTGTCGACTGAAGACACATCACGCAAGCTCAGGAAAACAGGAAACCACCAATCATGGCTCAGTTTGCCAAAGTCACATGACCAAACCCAGAAAACAGATGAGCCGTGATTGGTCGTTAGCCGTTTCTTGTGCACCCGCGGTCATCTTCAGTCGATTATTATCTTTATTATTAATATAATTTCAGACAAAATATCTTCTTACTGCTGAAAATGGTTAAATCAAGTGAAGTATCCCTTTAAGTATACACAACCAATTGGTTAACTAAGTCATATTTATAGCTAAGAGTCCACAAAGTGCTAATTAAATGCTAACATTAGCCAAAAAGTGTCCACACTTGTCAGCAAGGTTTTGCCAGCTATATATTGTTACAACAAATCACTGTTTAATATGCAAATGAGATTACAAGTAGCCACATTTTAATCTGAATGGTGAATAGGTGCGCTAATGGTGTATATGCCACGGAGGGACTTCCGACTTCCGCGTTTTCACCAACCCGGAAGTCCGTGGCATCTACCCCATAGCGCTTTGCGATTTATGTCATGATATACTTGCTAATAATAATTAGCACCAAAAAACACATTCCTGTATCGTTTTTGCTAAGCAATACTTTCGGAGAAAATGTTTTAAATACATTTAAAAGTGTTTAAAGCTTGTGACACAGATAAAACTTTTTTCTTTTTTTTTTAGTTTTATATAGCGCACTTTAACCTGTCACGTCACATCATGTAGATAGAAGTGCATTTGTATGTTCCGCCTCCTCAGCAGCAGAGCCGCATCGGGGCCAACATCCATACGCCGCCATCCATCACCGGCATACTGTCTGCAGCCTTGACAAGCAGTTCTTTACGTCAGGACAAACAGTACCCCTCCCTGCCTCACAGCTAACATTGCACTCTCTCCATCTCCTCCCAGAGGCGCAGTTAGCGTTGCCGTGCAAGTCACGAGTAATCGCATCATCATTACCCGCAAACACTGCATGGGCCGATTTCAAAATGTGTTGGGCGTGCACAACGCCATCTTCTTGTAAATGTATGTATATAAAAAAAAAAAAAACTTAGTTGAGCTGCCTTTCGACTTTTCCCGGGGGAAATCTGTCCACCCACTGCAGCACACGACACTCAGAATAAACGTGTGGCATGTTGTGAGATCATTAGAAGGCGATGGAACTCCACGGCCTCTCTTGCGGGGTAATGCAGCAGTAAGCAAGCGCTGCAGTGTGCAAACAGACCTCCGTAATGATCTACTGCATCCGTTTCCCTCATTCGCTATCGACTCGCGATTCCCATGGCATCTCTTATTATTCACAAAAGCAGGGAGGAAAGGGACTGAAGGGGAATTGAAAGCATCGGATAAGCGAAAAATATTAATGATGGTGACTTAAAATATTGACACTGGGCAACATTTGGACAGTTTCACTTAGGGGTGTACTCTCTTTTGTTGCCAGGCGTTTCAGTCAGCTTTTGACTCCCAACTTCGTGGGAACAGGTTAAGAAAGTCAGTTTCTTCCACCGTGTGTGTTCCAGTACAAAAAGCAAATGCCACAAAGGTATGCTTGAGTTAGTTCAGGCAAACGTGTATAGGTTGACATAGCACTGAGTCTGAGACTGCAAGCCAAGCGTGAGCTCTGACATGACGAAAATCAGTGATTCTCAGAGTAGTACGGCGGCGCCCTCTAGCGGTATGTAAAAAAATTGTAAAGTTTCAAAACTGCTTTAAAAAAAACTCAAGCAACTACAGTGTCCTGAGTTGTGTTGTTGTTGATATTGTAATCCATTACAGTGCGTTTCTTAAGGACAATTCTGTTGTATACAATTTCATATACATCTGCACTTATCAAGTGCTTTTTTCCCCCAATAATATTTATTCAGATACCTTTTTTTTTTTTTTAATGAATTTCTGACCCTCATCCACAACTGTTTGGCCCTGTCCATTCCTATCATTTTTATGAATGTAGGCCTTAGGTTTAATTATATTAGGGACATCATAATTACGTTTTCTGTTTCTGTGTTTAAAAAAAAACTTTTCAAATTAAAGGATACGGATTAATAAAGTTATAATAGTTTAATTAAGGATTTAACAAACAAAGCCACACCGAAAATCTTGACCACTTTTGCCTGGCTCACACTTTGGCCAGAAATGCTTTTTTTTTTTTTTTTTTAAGAGTCATGACTTTGATACTTTTGATTTGAAAAATGATAATTATCCCTGGAAGTGACTTTAATAGATGTTTTAATCTTAAAATGGCCTACCTCGACCCGAAACCGGGTGACAAATAGTCACAAATAAAAACCTGCGACCGAGTCAGCAGAAAGAAAGGGGGAAAGTAGTGAATCTTTGAAACCCGAACCGCGAAGCAGCGAGGGAACAACGTTTCACCTTCTCATTGCAATTACTGTTAGTCGCCAGAAGAGGGCACTGTAGCTCAATAATGTATTGTAGTACAAAACATGAATCACTGTCAAAACGTTTTTACGTTGTTTTTGCTTTTATTTATTGCATTGCTATGTTAACATTAGTGTGAATAATATTGTAATTAAGTTGTTTAGGAAATATGATGCATGTGACTCCAATTGGATACAAATGTTTTATGGCGGTGAGAGGGAGGAGCTGGTTGCAAGCGTACTACTACGTAAGGGTGGGTGGCGGCATGTGTGGATTGATTTGCAATGATGTCTAATCCCGACATCACAGCATCATACACCAACACCATCTGCCACCATTCACAGTCGGAGTCAGCTGCTTGCATTGGGCTGCTGGGTACTGGCGGGTACTGATTGTTACAGGGACGACTTGAGTGGCGCTTTAGATCTTCACCCGCAGTGTGTGTGTGTAGGGGGGTTACCCCTTCTTCTTTTTTTTGTCGAGCGGCATCCGCAGCAGGGTTTGAGGATGCCGAGGGACTGCAGCTGATGGAGGCTTCTTGTCCCGCCCGATCGCCCTGACTGCGGCTTCCAGCTTTCGTTCACTGTGGAAGGGAGAGTTTGGGCTGGGGGAGACGCGACCGGGAGGCTGGTGAAGTGGAATCATCGTCATCCACACCATAGCCTGCTCATCACATCCTGGTGATACATTTTCCCTTTAAAATGTGCTTATAGCTTTTGTGTTTGGAGAGTAAAATGTAGGCCTATCGTGAAGATTGCATGCTGGTGACGAACCACGTTGTTATGGTTTACCCCAAGAGAGCCGTGAAACTATAATCACCTTCATATTATTTGTATGTACACAAAAAACAAATCATAACTAGTTTTGTATTCAAGTTAGCAATCTTCAGCTATTCAATTTATTTAAAAATTGATTGTTTGCAATATTCTATACTAGAAGTGAAGACAACAAGGAACATGCTGGTCTGTGAGCGCGACACCTGTGCATTAAAACGTGTCATATACAATGTAAACACACAATGTGAATTCACATAAACATGACGTTTTAACCAAATGTTTATGTCCGTTCAAAAAAGTGGATTGGTTTAATTCCTTCCGTCTTCCTGTAATGGTACGCGAAAGAATCGATGCCTAAGTAAACGTGGTATTTAATTTTAACTACATTTTTTAATGAACTTTTTTAGGAATGAAATCACTATAATTGTTTGATGAACACTAGGCCTACAACTTACTGCAATTAATTTTGGCAATGATGGTGGTGGTAATTTGCATAAAAATGTTAATAACACTCTACAGTACAAAGTCAAGATTCAAAATTTTATATGAACAAATACAGTGTGCAATGACATTATTAACTATGCTAACACATCATGTAAGATACCACTAAGTCATAGAAAAAGTAAATAATACAGCAAAAAGTAAATTATGCAATTCATGACAACTCTGAGAAATATTTATAATCTAGTATAGGATGGAGATGAAAAGCTCCAGTTGAGCAAATATTGACTACAATGTGCCTTGTTAATGTATTTTATAAATGGGACTTTCCAACTCAATTAATATAGGAACAGTCTAATGGTATCTGCATTTTTTCCTGGTATTGTTGATAGTGTTGTTGTCTCTTTTACGAAACGCGTTTTTAATTATGGTTCCAGCGTTCCGGTGGACTTTTTGACCCTCCGGAGCCGCCGTAGAGATGGGAGACAACATGTCAAAGCGTCTGAAGCTGATTTCGGTGACAGAAGCTGAGATGGAGGAGCGTTCTTTTGCCAACCCTTACGCTGACTGGGACCAAGGAGCCCTCACGTCCAATTCCGGAGCAGAAGTGGATTACAATGAACCGTTTGACGAAGAAGGACAGGCGAGTTGCCCTGTGGTTGTGCGGAATTTAATGACAAATGAAGTACCATTTACCATACGTAGGCTATGGCGCATGCTAGCATAAATAAGGAATGGCTAACATGGACATTTTGTCACAGGTGCTTGCTTTCACACTTTTACATACGATTTAAGACTAACTAAAATGATGCGTAGTGGAATAAGGTTCGAAGATGGTTACGCAGAACACTACAATTCAAATAACTTCTGACATTTATCAAAAATAAGTCTATTTTGCCGTGATTGGCAACGCGCCAGATAGCGCAAAAAAACAACACTGCCTTTATCCAATGTCAATGATAAAAATAACACGTTATTTTTCAGCGACTTATTTAAATAAGCAACGCAATAATAAGATAATAATAACATATGTATGGACATAGTAATTGACTCATACACATCCTTATGTACTTACTTATGTAGCCTACTGTATTCTGTCGTTCTCAGGTGAGCTCATCCTTCCTAAGGAAGGTCCAGAGTAAGATAAAAGATCTGCTTCAGCAAATGGAGGAGGGCCTGAAGACTGTCGACCCTCACGACTTCTCCACTTACACTGGATGGACAGGTCTGTGAGGATTATTAATCTACACTAATCCCACAATGAAAATGTTTCCTCTCTTCTATGCAGGGATTGCTTTACTGTACATGCAGCTGTATCGTGGCTCCAATGACGTTGCACACCTGCAAAGGGCACTGGACTACGTGAAGAGATCAATGAGGATTCTGAATGGGCGAAAAGTGACTTTCCTTTGTGGTGACGCCGGCCCGCTGGCAGTGGGTGCGGTGGTCCACCACAAGCTGGGCAACACCGCTGACAGCAACGACTGTCTTTCTAGGTGAGCCTTTCGAACTGACATTTTTTTTATTTATTTTTGTTTTGATTCCGTTTTCCAGACTTTCTGCAAATTGAATCGACTTTTCCCCTACTTAGGCTCCTGCAGCTGCAGCTATCCGTGCTCGGTTTAGATTCCGAGACGCCAGATGAGCTTCTGTATGGACGCGCTGGTTACCTGTACGCGCTTCTGTATGTCAACAAGGAAATAGGAGGCGACACTGTGGATGAAGCCACCGTTGCAAAAGTGAGCCATTTTGTGCTTCTAAATACAGTTTTAAAAAATCTATTTTTAGATTAAAGTCACATATTTATCTATTTATTTTCCCAAATGAAAGAGCTGAGGGTGTCCATGCCAGTAGCTTGAGGTAAAAATAAACATTTTGCTTTGAAGCAGCAGTTTCCTGCAGCACTGCAGTGCAGTTAACCATTTTTGTGCTCATAAATCTGGCCTGGCCACCACAGCTCATTGCCTTTTATCAAACTGTGCCTCGGGGTGCAGTTAGCAAGTGTTGTTTCCTTTTTGTTTTTTTCTCAGCGTTCTGGGAGTCTGCAGTTATCTTTGATAGTCACTTCATAAGCTGTCTGCGAGCCTTTCGCTCTACGGCCTAGTTAAATTGTTTTATTCAGAATCAGAATGAGGTTTATTGGCCGAGTATGTCAAAACATACAAGGAATTTCTTTTCACAGGCAACCCGTCTGAGAAACATGAAAAAATATTATTGTTATTATTATGATTTTTTCCCCCCCAACATTAATTCATGGCCAACAGAGGGAGACAGAATGGGAAGCCTGGCTGCTCGCTAATTTTGAGATGAAAAAAAGGAAAAACAAGATGTGGAAAACCTCAATTACTATTATTACTACAATTATTATTATTATTATTAATTATTATTGGAAGTATTATTGCTTAGCTTTCTTAACAATAATTTATAAGTGTGTGTTGGTTGAAATGTGCATCACTACTTCATTTTTAATTATTAACTAATTTGCTCCCCAAAACGTATAAATTTGTTCTATTTTAAATATTACCATTGTTCGAAAACGTATTTATACGTTTTTTAATGTTTTTTTTTATTTTTATGCTAGAGCATACAAAACGCTTTGATGCAGCCTCAGCTGAAGACAACGGTTGAAGCAATGGTATTTATTACAAAAACAGCCAGAAGGTGGCAGCAGAGTATAAGAGATCAACCAGGGCCATGTTGGCAACAAGTTATTTTCCCCAGTTTTCAACAGATATGTGAATAATGATGAAACTTAGCTATATTCTAATGGTAATTGCTCCATAACGGAAACAGATACTTTTTTTTTTCCTGATGAAAGAAGAGACTCTAATCTTTCTTTTGGTAGGTTCCATGTTTTTATAGCAATAGTACAGATAGTAAAAATCCAGTAAAACAGCCGAGAGCAAAGGGGGTTGCTTCAGTGAAAATAAATTCAATCAATGTCCCATTCTACTGTATTTTTCCCCAAACATCGAAAATGTGTTAGGAGCTTTTCTTGACACTCTTTCCGTCTCCATCCCAGGTGGTGGCGCCCATTATTGAGTCTGGAAAGAATCTGTCAGCAGAGCTGAAGAAGACGGAACGCTGCCCTCTGCTGTACGAATGGCACAAGAAGCAGTACGTCGGCGCTGCCCATGGCCTGGCTGGAATCTTTTACATGCTCATGCAGGTAAATAAATTGGGCGTTGTCACGTGTGAGACGACGTGGCCCAGTAAAACGTGTCCATCCGTTCAGCCGGGGGCGAGGGTCCCCCCCGACGTGCTGTCCGCGTTGGTTCGGCCCAGCATCGATTATATCCGCCACAAGAAATTTCGTTCCGGCAACTTCCCGTCGTCGCTGAGCAACGAGAGCGACCGGCTGGTTCACTGGTGCCACGGAGCGCCCGGCGTCATCCACATGCTCATTATGGCTCATAAGGTAAAATTCTCCGGTGATTCTAAAATGTCCAAATTGAAGTTATTGGAAATGATGTATTCATCTGTTTATAAAACACAGTCGAGGGTGAGCGAGTTGAGCTTGTCCCGCGCTCACTATATTTCATTTTAATAGCCCGACTTCACACTCACTGTTGCTATAAATTGTTGTTGAATTCCCTCCCTTCTTTGTCAGCGAGCCGCTTGGCACCAAAAGTGCCGTTAGCGCTCAGACTGCAGTCACGAATCCACACAAACCTCAGCAAGAGCCACATGAAGTTCATCTCCGGCTAACCCAATATTACAAGTCCTTAAAGGGGAACATTTTTGGTTTGACTGTATACAAATAGTTGGGCCGCCCGCGAAGTGTGAAATTAAACAAGCTTGTAAATCATTTATGAGCTGCCTATTTTTTATTTTTTTTAAAGCAAGCCGTTCTGCCCCGCTGTAGTGAGAATTTGACCTTTTAGATGCATTTAACAGCAATTCTACTGCCGCTCGTGTCTGCAGGTTTTCAAAGAGGACAAGTACCTGAAGGAAGCGGTAGAATGCGGCGAGGTGATCTGGCAGAGGGGTCTTCTCCGGAAAGGCTACGGCATCTGCCACGGGACCGCCGGCAACGGCTACGCCTTCCTGTCCTTGTACAAGCTCACCCAGGAGAAGAAGTACCTGTACCGCGCCTGCAAGGTAATCAACGGCTGATAGTGGAGGGAGAAAAAAAAAGTCCTCCTCGGCAGTAGGTGGCGCTATAATGCGGGCCGTTTGACACTGTGAATCATTTGCGTCAGAAAGAAAAAAAAATTGTCATTGCGTTAAATGAAATTGAGGTATCGGTACTCTGTGTTGGTGAGTGGTCATTGTTGAGTTTAAAAAAAATACAAAAAAAAAAAATATATATATATATAATTTATTTATTAAAATTTAAAATTAATTAAAAAAATTTTTTTTTAAGTTATTTAAAAAAAAATGTATATTCCGTTCCTTCAGTTTGCCGAATGGTGTTTGGATTATGGGACTCACGGCTGCCGCATCCCTGACAGACCCTACTCGCTTTTCGAAGGTATAATCAATCCCCCATGTCACGTTCAACAACATTTTCATGTGATTTTAGTGACTGATAATCTAATTCTCAACAGTTACTTTAGCTTGTTTATACCGTTTTACATTAATGATTGTTGATTAATACGTCGCCATTTCACCCATCAGGCATGGCGGGCACCATCCACTACCTGTCGGAAATGGCCGCACCCGAAGCTTCCTGTTTCCCTGCCTTTGAACTGTAATCTGCTAAAGTTTGGATGTGATATCATCTCGTTTCTTTCAAGTCATTGCAAACCACCAAAGTATTAGGAGCGGATTTTTGGACCAAACTACACTTAAAGGTCAACTTTGAGGGCCCTTGCTATCAACACTGGTATGACTTTGGGCACCTATGGAAAGCCATTGTCACATATCCTTTAAAAAACACGTGTACGTATCGTATTTGTATTCACATGCATGCCCAAGTGGTTCTTCATGTCCTGTCAGTGATGTGATTTTTCTTTTTTCCCGTCCTGTTTCTTTTTTCAAATAAGTTTTTTTTTCTCTTTTCTCTCAAACTTGAGGTATGTTTTTGTGTGTGTTTAGCAAACCAAACATTAATGCATGTCAGATTCCCCCCCCTCAGAATTCGGACTTTAAAGTGAGAATTTTCACTTTAGTCAGGATTCGGACTTTATTCTCAGAATTCTCACTTAAAAGACAGAATTCTGTGAATAAAGTGAGAATTCTCACTTTAAAATCAGAATTCCAAGATTAAAGTTAGATTTCTTAGGAAAAAAGTCTGAATTCTGATTTTAAAGTCAGAATTTTGAGATTAAAGTGAGAATTCTCACTTTAAAGTCAGAATAAAGACTAAAAGTGAGAATTCAGACTTTAAAATCTGAATTCTGACTTTTTTCTAAGCAATCTAACTTTTAATCTCAGAATTCTGATAAATACCACAATGACCAACATCAAAACAGAAGGTAGCGTAGTGTTCACCAAAAAACAAGAACATTCACACTTAAGCACTTAAATACTGTATAGGGAAGAAAAAAAAAACCTTCAATTATTATTCTATTAATGTTACACTCATTGAATTTCACTAAGTGTTTGAAAACACTCCCTGGTAGTTACGTTGAATTGGATCTGATGTGTGAAAGTATTTATCGCACACTACGTACTGCTGCTAACACAATCGTCATTAATGAGGCCGACAGCATATGAATGCACATGAATGCCTAATTCTCTTAATGGGATGTTGTCCTGAGTGTCCCTCACTGTGTTTTTATCTGAAATGTGTCCTGTTTGTTTGTCCAGCCAATGTGTATAATGATCCGATAGTATTGTATAAATTATGGAAAAAAATCACATGTACTACTTGTTTTGCAGTATATTTTACAAAAAACAAAATACACTGTGGCTCAATTGTGCTTTTTTGCGGTTTGTAAACGGGACAATGAGAATGTATAGTTTTACAGTTTTGAGTGAAAGCAAAGGGGTACTGAACCAGAGCCCTGCAGCACACCAAACAGAAATGGTCCGTATACAGTAAAGTCTCTGGAATACAAAATGGGAAGGAGGCAGTTTTGGGACAAAACTTTTTTTTTCTTCTTTTTTTCCTCATGTTTATGACTTATCAACTAAAAATACTTTGAAAAAAACAAAAAAAATATGCACTGACACAAATCATATCTGACTTTTTATTACATGGCATATTTTGATGGCATTATACATTGTGCAGTTGGGAGGCAAAAGGAAGCTGGTGATGGTGAATCCACCTGATCCAATTGAATGAAGAGAAAATAAGCGGTGAATGCAAATGAATGTGTGAGTGTGCATCTAGATTCGGACTGCTGCGCCTGTTTTTGTTTTTTTCTTTTAAGTCTCCGGGACAACAAAGGGGTGCCACAGTCCACACAGCAACAGTTAAGGTTCAAATAAATGGCGTCCTTTCCGTCTTCGTCTTCTTATTGTGCTTTCAGATGTTACTTCTTGTCCCCGTTGTGGAAAATTTGTTCATAGGACGGTGGCGGGTGATTGCAGTAAGATGGCGGTGGGGGGTATGAGGCCAGCATCATGTGGGTGGAGCCGGGCTGCGGCGGGTAGGTGGGGTGCGCCATGGCGAGCGTCGGGTCACCGCCCGTCATCCCGTTCACGCCGAAGCCCTGCATACTTCCTGGCTGCTGGGAAACTACACAGAACATAGACAACTTGTGAGGAATGCAGTTGTTTGAATGTTTATTATTAGCTATGCTAATTTCCGTTAGCCCAGCTATAGAGTTTTGCCTTATATGTTAGCATTAAGCTTTTTGTTAGGGTGAACTTGGTGCTTAATTATTTTTTGTTGTTTTACGGTAAATGTATACATGGTTTTTGGAGGCTATTCTAAACGAGTAATTGGTATCAAGGAAGTATGGTAAACCAGATTTTTACTCAATGCTTTAATTTACCCGGCGTGGTGACAGGGGGTCTGGTGAAGGACACGTTGAAGACAGGCTCGTCTCTCAGGGACGAGGGGTACATCCTTCGACGGATGAAGAAGCCGGCGCCGCAGCAGAACAGCACGCCCATCATCAGGAGCACCCTGAAACCAAATGATCAAGACGGCGGATGGAGAATGAAAATAAACATTTGTAGGTTGTCCTAACTTCTGACGGCAGAATACTCACCAGAAGTACCAAAGTCTCTGGATGGACAGCGCTCTCACACAGCAGCGAGTCCCGCAGCAGTCCTCGTACGAGCGACATCTGGATTTTGACGGGAACACAGACAACAGTTAGCGCAGGTAAAGCACAAATCCCACATGGTTAGCCGTAGCATATATTATTAGCTTCCTAGTTAGCGTTCAACCATTCCAGTTAAATGAGTCACATGAAGTGGTACTTACATGAAGTATATTGGGTATCCGCCTTCAAAATACCAGCAGTACTTTTTGGCCTCTACAGCCTGTTGAAGAAGAAAAAAAAAAAAAGACACATTGGAACAATACTTTAGATGTTCATTTTATCATTTGCTACAAATTATTTGTATGGTAATTTACCATTTCAGGGAAACTCAAACGCTACAATAGAGACAATATCACAGATATTTAAAGAATTTACAGTAGTTTAGCTTCAATGCTAACTTCCATTAGCCCATCTATAGTTTCACATTATGTGTTAGCATTAAGCTAGCAGAATTTCGTTCTGATAGAACTAGTGTTTGAACATTTTCCAGTGCCGTTCTAATATGACTATATTAGGCTATTCTTTTTATTCATTAAATATTAGCATTCAAATTATTTGTACGGTAATTTGAAGGGAACTCAAACACCACAACGGAGACAATATCATAGACAAATTTTGCTATGTTCAAAGCATTTACAGTAGTTTAGCTTCAATGCTAACTCCCATTCAGAGTTTCACATTATATGTTAGCATTAAGCTAGCACAGTTTAGTTGGATAAAATTAGTATTTGTTTGATGAATTTTAACGTTTAATTCTGATTAATTTGTTTTATGTATGTTGTTTTCTGACTTTATATATCTATGACATTGTAGTTCTAATATGACTCAAATGTAAAGAGATAAAACAAACAAAAGGCAATTCAACAAGTTACTATAGCAGGTTGGTTCCTTTCATCAATAATATAAAATATTGTGGAAATCACCACCACTGAGTGTCAGTTAAAAGTTTTTCTTATAAAGCTATTGTATATTGTGCAAGTTTACCTAAACATGTGTCCAAGTGACTCAAACAAGTGACTAGCTACATCATAACACCCATTTGTACTCATTTGGTCACAACCTCCGAATGCTCCCTTTTGCCGTCATGAGAATGCCGAGCGCCGCCGCCAGCTGTCTGCTCAATTAACTGCCTTTGAAATGATCTCCCCGCGCGCGCATGAGACTGCCGGCTTGATCAGATTATTTGCAAGAAGCTGAGAGGACCCGGAGCAGACCTGGGCAGAGTACGACCCAAGGGCCGCATTTGGCCCATCATCGGCAGTCCCTGGCTGGCCCCCGTGAGGTCATCATGAGGTCAAAATAAAACTAGCTAGGTGGTACTTGGCAACAAATATCATTGAAAATAAAGCACATTTTGGATGTGGTTTGATATGACATAACACTGAACATTAAAGTGAATTATTTTCAGTCCTGAAAGGAAACCAAAATCATTGAGTGCTCTCGGGATTATAAATATCACAGTGAAAGTTGTTGTTTCCTGTGGAAAGTAACACTGTAAAAAAAGTAGCAGCCTCATCCCACCCAGTATGAGATAACACGAAAAAAATACAATAAAAAGTGTGCAACATTGAGGACTCGGACTCATTTACAAGGTCACCAGTAAGCCACAATATCATAAAGATAAGAATTAGGCGCATAACCTTTTGGACTGATTTACAATACTTTGTTATATTGTATTTGTTTTACATTACAACGGAGAGATAAATCGTCAAAAAGAAAAAGGGGGAATGTTTGATTGATTATTATTGTCATCATTATTACCATGATTTTTGTTTTATATTATAAAAAAAAAAAATTATCTGCAAAAATCACCCCAAAAAACTGATGTTTTTTGTTTTTTAACATAAAGAGCTAATATAGGCTGACTAAATAAATTGGGGCAATTTTTTTTAAATATAGTTTTAAACACATTTAAACGTATTCAAAGTTGCTTGCTGTTTCAGTTACTTCTTCTTCCCAATTTGTAATTAAAAAAAATAAATAAATCATTTTGACACAAACTGGAAACTTTTTATTTCACATTCCAGACTTTGCCACAATCCATTTTCCATGTCTGGACCTAATTTACCGCCAGTGGCCATCATCCAGCCCTGTTCATTGTCTTCCTCCAATTAGACGGCGCGAAAGAACTGACAGAGCAGGAAAATGCCCCTCTCTGTGCTCCCGTGGGACAAAAATGACTCTTACACAACCAACAAATGTGCTCCGCTGCTTTAAAAGCTGCTCGGAGGTTTTAGCCAGAGGACATCGGATGAGGGTTGAATAGTTCAAATGGTTCGACGCTGAACATTAAAGCCCTTAGAAGCGCGGGAGTGCGTGTGGCGATCCGGCCGTTTCGCCTTTTGTAGAAAGGCGATCAATAATGAAGCCCTCCCTACCTTGCACTCTCTCAAAGGAGGAATATAGAATTATGGAATATTTATCTTATAATATACAATATACAAAGTTGTTTTCTGAAATTTCCTTTCATTATCCGAGCAAAACGTTTGATTGTCAGAGTGATCTGAAACCACATCAGAATCAGAAACATAGTCACGCCGTTAAAGAGCCTGATTCCGACCACGCTGCCTGTGTACATTTAAAATGGATGAGCTCGGTCAGATGAGTGAGGATGAAATAATAATGATTCGCGTTAATAATAAATGTATATGAGTGTCAGCGGTGGGCTGTAAGAGGAAATGGGAATCGTGACCACGGCGTTAGCTTCAGAACAAACCTTATTGTCATCCACGGAGGAACTTCAAACCCCCAAAACAACTGAACATGCAGTGTTAGCATAATGGACTATTTTGCCTAAATAGAGCTCCTCAACTCACAAATCGCTGACACCAAGATGCCACCAGATGGCACCAGAGCAACACTGTCATTAGTTTGACCTGAGCAAAAAAAAATTGGTGGGTGGACAACCAGTCCAGGGTATACCCCACCTGAAACATACCATTTTTTTTTTACAATTGCCTATAGATGCCACAAGATGGCGACAAAATACTTTTTTTCCTATATTACACAAGGATATGGTTTGATTAAATGAAGAATGTGAGAAAATAAGCTCCTCCCCTCCAATTTAACATAATCATGCTAGCAGGTGGCGCTAAAGCAATATTTGTATATTAGACGCAAAAATTGCAAATTAGATTCTGCTCCAAATCACTTTAGGTTAAAAAATATAAAAAATAAGTGAGTTTTTTCAGCAAGTGAGAAATCTGTTAATAGATGCCAAACCTAATATCTGTTCGCTGTATATTCATTTTAAGACGTCAAGAGGTGACGAGGTACATTGCTGACATCTAAAAAAAAAAAATAAATTAAATATTGCATAACATTTAGCCATACAAAGGCCCAACAACCCAACGTGGGGCTTAAGGGGGTTTCAGCCCATAAACAAAATATAAAATGAGAATGAATCAGACAATAGATGGATATTCATTTTTTTCAGGACCAATTTCTCGTGATCTCGACCTCAGCTGACAAGACAATGGAAGAGAAGCCGGCTGTCAGTCTTACAGTTAGGATTTGTTTGAAGTCCAATTGTTCATTGCTATTTTTTTGCTAGCCGATTTGTTCAAAACGTGTCCTACATCCCATTGATGTCCTACTCTGACCTCTATGGATCGTGTCATTTTTATTCCACGGGAGCGAAAGTTAAATTGTTGTTATTCTGGCATGGATTCGGTTCGCTCTGGATGGAGCCTGGTGGAACAAACGTATTTGATTTTTATTTATTTATTATTCTTTTCCAAAATCACAAATGGAGAACAAACAAGCCGCTTCGAGCCTACAATGCCCGTCAAATCGCCGACAAAAATAACCACTCCGATCTTGACTCACCTCTAGAAATAGCCAGAATGTCAAGGCTAAATCGGTCCGAGGATTCCTCATCTCTCAGCCGGTCAAAGTAGCCGCTCCACTAAAAAAAGGGCCGACGTGGAGGTTCGACGCTCCTTTATGGCCGCGTCGCTTTCATTCCTGCTCCCTGGGATCCGCGGAGATCACATCCGGCCGGTCCGCCAGCACCGCGGGAGTGCGTCTGGCGCCCGGTACGGAGGAAGAAGACAAGACAGGCTCGGTGAGACGGAGGATTTGCTTCCGTGCTAGCACGCCCCTTTCGCACCCTCCTCGTCGCCCGCTAAACTCACACGTTTCATCGTACATTAGCTTTAATACTACGTGAAATGAATTGAAATGACAGTAATCTATTCCACTTTTCTTTTCTTAATTTTTTTTATTTGTAATTATTATTATTTATTTTATTTTATTTTATTTTTTTGGGGGGGTGGGGGATGGTAGTTTTACAGTATTTCTGTTTTTCAGACTATTTTTTTCAGTTTAAAAAAAAAAAGTTTTCTGCTTTTTTTGTTGTTGCTATGACGGAAAAAAACAGACCAAAGGAAATAGTTAATATATAACACTAATAATAGTTAAAATAGCGCCCCCCCCCCCAGTTTTTTTCATTTTTTTACAATATTATTTTTCCAGATTTTTTAAAAATAAGATTGTGTTCTCTTTTTGAGAATATATTTTTTATTGACGCGGAAAAAAAGTTCCAATAAACAAAACAAAAATAATAATAAAAAAAGAAAAATCCATGAAACAGAGAAAATGAATGAAAAATAGAAACAAAAAAACTCAGAAAAAAGACCTAATTCTGATTCCTAGTGGTCACCCATACTATACATCTTTTCTCAGACTTAAAAAAAAAAGCTCCGATACTACCACACCAACACCGCTTTACCAGCCTGAATATCTGAGTCACCATTTTTTTCTCCAGCCGCAATGACATTTTTTTTTCTCCGGCCGCAAATTACGCTTTGCAAAAGGGATGATGAACACAACTTGGTGACAGGCCGTCCAGTGAACACCAGTCACAATCTCGTTATTTTTTTTTTATGCTACTAAAGTAGAACATTCAGATCACAACACAGATGGAGGCGGTGTTCTTTCTCCATGCTGTTTTGAATTTTGCATGAGAATGGCAGATGGTGCCATGGAAAATAGCATTGGCCCATAAAGAAGAATTTAAATGTTTTATCTTGGGCACAAATACATGTAAAGCTTGTTATGTTTATTATTAAGTAGTCCTCATTTGGTACATGCGATTTTGGCTCAATCCATAAATATTTTATATTATATAAAATCAAGTTTAAAAGTTGTATGAGACAACATATTCCGTAGTTTTAAAAGCATAGCATCAGGGGAATTCTGAATATATAAGAGCTACTGTATGCTCAGTATCACGTTGCAAAAATGATTCCATACTAGGCAATTTTTGCTCCAGTGACAAAAATGCTTATGTGAAGGCTAATTAACCAAGAGCGAATCCGTCATGCAAAACACACCATGTCATCATCATTTGCTATTTCGGTCTGCTGTATACCACACTCAGTGTGAACACACCCTTAGTGGGAAACTAGCACATTGGCTCCCTAACGTCTTCACACATTCATATTTGCTTGCTTGGCAAAAGAAAACTGTGAAAATGAAGTGATTAATTTACAAATAATCCAAATTGTAATCACAGGATTTAATGTGATAATTAAAACTCCAAACTTGCTGTAGCATTTTCGAGCAGTATATTTAAAGCGGATATTTACCAATTACTATCTTGAAGTTTTGCACAGGCGACCTTTTTATCTTTTTCTGCTTGGCTCGTCTGTTCCCCCGAGACAAGAGATTTCTCTTATCACATTTTGAAAGGAAGGTGGAGAACATATGAGCCCTGCCTTTGCATTTACTATGAGCTGTTTGTTTGTTTGTTTATTTATTTATTTATTTATTTGTTTGTTTATTTATTTATTTGTTTATTTTTTATATTAATTTTGCAGTGTCAAGAGAACCTTTTTTTCCCTCAATCCCTTTTTTATTAATTTCACATTTTCGTTGTCAAGACAACCTGCCAACCAGGCACTTTAGCATAAATTGGAATTGAACGTTCTCGCTTACCGTAAGCATCCGGTTAAGCAAGAAACTATTCATTCGAGTGTGTACTGTATTTTTCTTTTTTTAATCCAGCTGCCGTTTATATGTGTAAGTATATACACGACCCAGAGGATTTAAAAACAAATACAACACTCTAGTTTGTTTATTGTTACTCGCGAAGTCATTGGAATCTCGCGTGCTAATATGTCAACAAATGTGTGTGGCTAGGCAGCTAGCACGCACGCAAAGAGCACTCAGCTGTCAATCAGAAGTCAATCAAGGAAAGCGCTTGACTTGAATGTTGTTTGGCGTGTTCTTCTCCGCACAGAAGCTGATGTACATCATGCACATCTGGTGACCAACAACTTCTAACAAGGTAACACACGTAAAACGACTGCTTAATTGATTTTCGTTTTAGAATAGAGACCCCAAAATTGAAATACAGCTTAGTTTTCTTGTTTGTTGACTGGAACAGCTAAGGAAAAGTCTAACAAGTTTGATTTTTTAATTTTTTTAATTTCAGTTTGGAACACAATTCGAAAAACTTATTTTTGTTTTGGATTGCCGGAAGTTGTCACTGATAGCATTTCCCATACTGGCCAGGAGATGGCGACAGCGTGGGTGGAGAAAACAATAATACATTTAAAAAAAAATAAAGCAGTCATAAATCTGGCCTGGACAAAAATGATGGTGCCTCTACAAAAGATTATTTGACCAGTAGGTTGAAAGCTAAACTGGATTGTGGCCAAATAACAGCAACGTGTGAAAAGTGTTGAAAATGTTACTCATTGCTGTTTTTTTTTTTTGCATGACAACACAGGGGAGGTTTCAGGCGGCCAGCGACAGACTTGTGGGACGGACAGCAACCTGCCAAGCTGCATGTGGACACATGATGATTGTGAGTACGCAGTGTTGTGTGCTTGAGAAGCTGGGCCCATATTTCCAAAGATTCGGAAAGTTCACCTCAAAATTCTGAGCAAGGAGTCTTAATTCCAGAACATTGTTTAATTAATGGACAGAAACTTTAAAGACTTTTCTTTGAATTTGGCCCCTCTGAGCAAGTCCTTCCCTAAGAATCTTTGGGAATCCGGCCCCTGATGTGTGAGGTTAAATTGGCTTCAATGCTTCAAAATTGTCACGTCAGCTTTTCTGTACAATAAATTGTTGAACTTGAATGGGAGTCTTTTGTTTTATGAGTAACTCATTGGAAGCGTTTCATGCAAAAAGGCAAATTATTTCAAAGTGAGAGTTGCACTCGTGTTGGTCTCCACATGACCCTAAACTACACCAGTTGTGAAATTGCTGTAGTTTTGGGTGATGTGAGAAAGGAACAGTAACAGACCCGTGTCCATTGTTATGACTGATGTGCAACTCTCACCTCAAGACGCAAAGTGCCTTGTATAAAAAAAACAAAAATAGAAAATAAAAAAAAACTGCTATCACCGCTCCTAACTCCGCCCAATTCTGGCTCCACCAATCACAACGCTGCCCTAATTTGCATAACCAATCAGAATGCAGTTATTTGCATAGCCACGCCCCCTCCAGACAATCCGACCAATCACATCGCTTCAGTTGTGTGTAACCACGCCCACTTTTAGACCAGCCAATCGCATTGCTTCTAATTTGCATAGCCACACCCACATATCAACCAATCACATCGTTTTATCCTCATTGCTCCACCCACCCCTAGTGCCGTGGGCGAATCATCAAGCTTTATTCCAGCTTAGTCACACCCACTTTTGGTTTTTTTTTTTGGGGGGGCAGGAAAAAAGTTTTGGGAAAAAAAATTGAAAAAAAGTTTAGGGGAAAAAAGTTTTTGAATTTTCTTTTTTTTTTTACTTTTAAACTTAAGATTTATGTTTGAAAAGGACACATTTAAGATTTTTGTGACACATTTTAGAGAAATTGAGAGTTGAAGTGTTTTTTGTAATCAAGCTTTATTTCTTTTGCAGAGTAGACATCAAATAACAAAGCAAACAAGTTTCAAGTTGGATGAAAGTCTGCTCGTCTCTGCGTGCGGTCGGCCAAGAAGGACAGCGTGGACCTAAGAGGGGGGGGAAAAAAAAAGTTAAGTTAAATAGGTTAAGTCAACTTGTGCAGAAATGAAACTTACCAAGAGTTATTTTCTGCGACGGTTCACACGACATCAGGAAGATGATCACGTTCCTTGCGGCTCTGCTTTGACTTTGCCTGTGAACAGACGTCGTTCCGCCACACTGGACACAAATGTCATAATTCAACTTGAGACAATTGAAACATGTTACATGTGCCTTCTCTTACCAGCTGAAGTCTTCTGTCACCTTGGAGCGTTCCAGCAGCTTCAACATAAAGACACCAGTCAAGATACTATTGAACATGTTTATTGGCATGTCGACAATGACTATGTAGGCAGTTTTGAGCGCCGTCTTCAACTTGATGTGGAAATTTCTTTGCCCAGCAGGTTCAGGGTCCTGGGTGCGGAATCAGACAGACCGCAGTTTTACTGAAAGCAGAGAAAGAAAAAGCAGGTGAGTGCTCTTTAAACTGAAACATGCTAAGCTTGTCTGGCACTCAAGTTGATCATGATGTCATGTTTAGATGGCCTGCACCACCATCACCACCTAGAAAAAAAAAAAAAGTCATGTACTTTGATTAATCAAGTTTTTGCAACAGGTCCAAACCTTAACGAAGAGGAACTCGATTTCCCAAGTCCAGCCATGGTGCGCGAATCAGGCTTTCCAGTGCCACCTGGTGGACAACAGCAGGAAGAACATGACGAGTACACGAGTGAGAAATTCAAGTACCTTATTGAACGGACTTCCCCAATCCTGGTCCTTGAGGGCCAGAGTCTTGCAGGTTCCAACACACGTGATTCTAAAGACCAGGATTGTCATCAGGTGGGTTAGAGAACTGAAACATTTCAAATTAAAATTATGCCACAAGTGTGTTTGCTCTCACCTGAACCATGATTACATCACATGCTGAAATAACATTTTTGAAACATTTGTACACATGAAAGCAAACAGAGCTGGGCAGCAACTGGACCTTATTACGTGGCGGCAACGTAAGCATTCAACTTGTTTTAAAATAAAAAGTCAGCCTTAAAAGCCAGTTTGGCTTAGCAACGTGTCATTTGCTAACACGTTTAGCAAGAGGAGCCCTGCAGAAGTCTCATGAAAACCATGCCTTAAAAAACAAGTCGGCCATTTTGGAGAAAGAACACAGCCTGATACTTGATTGAGTCAGTTTATTAGATACATTTGATATAAAAACACGTGAATTGTGCCATTTTGCACTCAATCTAGCCATTGTGATAGACATGAATGAGAGAATTTGATACACTTGATGAAAATGGCTTTACTTGTGAATCCAGATTAAAAGGCACAGGAAGTCGGCCATTTTAGTCTCCACTTGAAGATTTCCACCTGTAGACAGACAATTAAGCAAACACGCATGCACAAAAATATATTTGATTAATTCCGTGTAATTGCCAATTATTTATCAGCATATACGGCAAATAAATGCGTTTTGGTGTTTAACGTAGTAGAAGCCGTTAAGTGCCGACGCAAACATTTTAGCCATCAAGTTAAGATGTAAGCACGCCAAAAGTGCCACATGACGTTAAAGTGAGCAAAAGTAGTGAGTTTTAAAATGCTATTAAAAAGAGTGAAAACTCACCTTGTCAAAAGTGTTGGATGATCTTGTGGAAATGCGTGCGGAGCAGCAGGTGGACGAGGACGACGGGATGCTGTCTGAGGTGAGAAAGAACGATTGGCATGTTTGCCCCGATTTAAATAGGTTTCCGGTGATGACGTCACTCACGGAAAAAAAAAATACAAAAAAACTTTAACACAGTAACTAATAGAAAACGAGTTGAGTTTCGTTGGTAAAGCAGCGAGAAACTCTTTGGTAAAGCGAGAGTGAAAATAAGTTCAATGTGTGTGAGAATCTCTAAGGTTCGAACAGGAAACTTGTGCTCACAAGTCAATGTAGTCGACCATTCGTCTAAGAGCACCATACCGCTTTTGTATTTTCCTTGAGTATTCATCAGATTACAGACAGTGACGTAATGTGCATATGTGTCATCCAATATATAAATACGAGCGAACGACTTGTTGTTCCAAACTTGGCGTTGGCTGAGTGGTGTATGACTATGACTAAGACTCGGGAAAACCCAGTTCGATTCTTGATCTTTGCTTATTTTTAAAATCTAAATGGAAAGCCCTGTTGGATTCGAACCTCCGTCGTCTGAACCCCAAGCAATGTTTTTACCTCTCCGCCACTTTATCCGAGTGCCGGCAATTTTTTTTTTGATATTTGAAGTCGTACGTAAAGCGACGTGACAACCACGCTTTGATCTCACCAGACTGCTTGTCTCCCTCCACTATCAAATTTAAATGGAAAGACCCCCTCTTACCTCATCTCCATCACTAAAACTGTCCTACCCTATCCACTTGAAACATTTTATGGCGCAGTAACTTTAAAAAAAAAAAACAGCTTCCACGTTAGCACTGCGGTGTCTACATACAAACAGTAAAGTACCGTCGAGTTTTTCCACTTCTATCGTGTGTTTAGCTCAAAACTTTCTCATGACTTCATTTGAGTCACTTTATGACTGAAGAGGCAGCGTAGTTTGTTACTTGTGCTTTATTTAATTTTTTGAGAAACAATTCAAGATATTGCACTTTTTAACCCCGGGGATTTCATGGAGGACACCCGGCTGTCCTTGGGGTTGGGGTCGGAGCCAGACACGTCACGTGGTGGTCTCACCATCAGCCAGTTACAGGTTGGAAGGCGACCCAGAGCATCGCACCGAAGTTCTCGCGCGGGGGTGGGGGCGTAGAGGAAGGAGGACACTACATTAGGTACACATGCACAATCAAATACAACAGAGAGATAGATGAGTGGCGTGTGCTTCATTTAAGTGACTTGTTTTGTTTTAATTAGTTTAACTTAGCAATAATCCTTCTAAGGGAGGCAGAAAACAGGAAAATACAATTACTAATAGCATGGTCGTTTAAAAAAAATGTGTTGAGGACAAATATTTGGAGACAAATGACACATGAGAATACATACAGGAGAAAAAAAAACTTTAAAGTTGCAACTTACCTTTTACCTAGTAAAAGTATCACCACGCTCTTCTTACCGCTGTTGCTGCCACCCAGTGGCGACAGTGCGCAGTGCCTCCAACAATTAATGGGCAGTTACTAGTATGAAACCCTTTCTCAAGGGAATTTCAGGACTGTTGAGTAACTTATAAACATTAAGAATGAAACGAGACTGGCGTCATTCATTGAAAGATTATGCTTGTGAGTCCCCCCCCATTGTCCCTTTTTACCTTTTAGTTGAAATGGAAATTCCCTACGTTTTATTGTTTGTTGGATTGTACTTCTTAAGAGCAACAAATGCTGCACACTGTAAACATTTTCTCTTCATAAATCACAAATGCAACTCCCAAAACACTGAAAATGTTTATATGCAGTACAAGACATGCACGTACAAATGTTTTCCCACGGTTTCAAACGTGTACTTTCCACAACCGGAAAGTCGAGAACGCTCACAGTCAATATGTACAACTCAGAACAAATACTTATCGGGTTGCTTCAAGTTGTACCCTATTACTGAATGTTACACAAATAACATGACATGCATATTTAACAGCACTGTATTTTTTTAAATTAAATAAACAACCATCATGTACAAAAAAAGAACGAGAACAATAAAAAAAAGAGCTTGTTATAAATGTAATATATAAAAAAAAAACCTAAGTGACGTTCTTTAATCGTGGCACCAAAAACAAACAAATACACCATGCGCCGCCTGAATGTTAAGTGCTTAATTAGAACAACCAAATCATGGCAAAAAATGTTTTCCCCTCAGTTTTAGTGTGAAACCAATCAAACGTGTACTGTACAGCGTATTTACATAAGTGCCATTTCAATAAAATGAAGGCGGAACATGTTTAGTTTATATTTTTAAAACTTGTGGCATACTTGTGTTTTTCCCCCCCAAGTATTTGCCGGCAAATATTAAACATTCGTGATCCCACCAAAAAAGGAAGATGACTACGAACATTTTAGAAAGAAATTCTTATCATGTATGCACATTTGAATTCATTGCTTCCCCCCTAGCCATCGATCAATATATCAAGTTTGGCCACTAGAGGGCGCTGTATTCACCTCCTACATCCACTGTAGCTTTCTCTCATCTTGATTTGCTTCCCGGTTTTGGTCAAAAGGTTGCTTATAATTTTTTCTTAGCTGGCGTGATATGATTGAAATTTAGAAGGAGGAGAAATAACAACTTCTTGTTGTTGAATGAAAAAAAAAAAAGTCCGTGTGTGAGGTGGGGTCCCATTTTTAGTCCTTCAAAAATCGTTCTAAACTTTACACATCCACATGGAACATTAGCTTACAAGGGATGGCGGTACGTGTTTCTTGCGACCCCCCCCCCCCCCAATAAAGTACCCCCTTTCCTTCTACCTGTCACGTGTGAGATCTCAATAAATGAACTCCCCGTGGACCTCCTTCAGAACACTGAAGGGCTCCTCAAACTTGAAGCGTTTGGAGTTGGCCTTCTTGTCGACGACCACCAGGGCGTCCTTCTCGGCGCCGGACAACTGGCGGCACTGGCCCAGGGTGTAGGCGGCCATGACGATCAGGTCCTCGGTCGCCGGGCCGTCGCCGTCTTCCGCTTCCGCGCCGTTTGTGCACGTTGCGGTGGTGGGATTTTGCGGGCTGCTGCCGGTGCCGGGTGCATCCTGGACTTCCAGCGGGGGGTGTTTCCCGCACGTCTCCGTTTCCTGAGGATCTCCGCACCGGAGCCACGGATGCTGGAGACACTGCTGGGCTGTGGCTCGAACCCTAAACTCAGATGGAAATAGAAAACCGTTGAAATTTTTTTAAGGTCTCAAAACTTCACAGTTACACACTAGAAATGGTAACAAATCAACCTGCAGTGTTAATTTCATCCCCATTTTTAAATTTAGTCTCAGTTTGAGTCCATTTTCAATCCCGCTTGTTAGTTTTGATACTAGTTAGTCAACCTCATCCTGTTTTTATTTAGTCCATTTTTAGTCAAGTATAAATCTAGCATTTTAGTCTTTATATTAGTCCAAGAAAAACATCATTTTATTCGTCTAGTTTTAGTCAACAAAAACTGTGAATATTTATGGCTAGTTTTCGTCAGGACAATCATTTAACCACTGTACGTTTTTTGTCAGCAGAAAATGTTGAACATTTCGGACCTAAAACTATTTTGCATCACATTTTCTCTCATCTTTTTTTTTGGATGAAAACCAACTTCACACACAATTGCAGCAACAAGTGTATGGCTGCATGCTATGAGCTAGCAAGTTAGCTAGCATTAGTTAGCGGTCGTATTAACATTATTGTTGGAACGTTATAGCCGTAAATGTGACATCCATCCATCCATCCATTTTCTTGACCGCTTTTCCTCACTAGGGTCGCGGGGGTGCTGGAGCCTATCCCAGCTGGCTTCGGGCAGTAGGCGGGGTACACCCTGAACTGGTTGTAAATGTGACATTATAACTATAATTTACTTTTTATTTTTTTTTAACTTTCAGTATGAAACCACTTCCTGTCTGTCCGATGTGTTTGTGCATGTCGCACTAGCTAGCGGCAGATTTGAAAGGGTGTGTGTGTCACATGACAAGATTTTACAAAATCATCAAATTTTCGTCTCGGTTTTGTTCATGAACTAAAATGTCCATAGATTTGAGTCCAGTTTTTATTAAGTGAAGTACATTTTCATTAGTCGACAAAAATGCATCCTGATTTAGTCCTAGTTATTGTTTATTCATGAGGGTTTTAATCTAGTCTAGTTTTAGTCCGGTGAAAAATGTGTGTTGACGAAATGAATAATCTAATAATGAGGAATAAAAAAAAAATAAAAAAAAACGTTTTCACTGACAGTGGCTGTTTACAGAGCAGAGTCCGGATGAAGGACACGGCCTGCTCCAGATCCTGCAGCTCCTCCTCGTCGTAGCTGACGTTCATCTGGGAGATGTTGAGGAAGGTCTCCTGCTTGTCTTTGCCCAGGAAGGGGGACAAGCCCGTCAGCATCACGTAGGTCAGAACGCCGATACTCCTGAAGCGGAGAGCGGCGAGAAATCCAAAAATGAACAAAATCAAAGCTTGTCAAATGTGTCGCGTGTGATTTTCTTTTCTTACCACATATCTGTTGCCGTGCTTATGGGCTCATAATTTAGAATCTCTGGAGCTGTAAGAAGAGTAAAACATTTTTTTTTAAATTCTTATGATGACTAATCATGTGAAGATGGTAGAGTCGAGGGACAGCGTGTCACTCACCAACGTACTCCGGAGTTCCCATAATCTCTCGAAGCTCCTGGTGGCTGCTGACGATACGAGACAGACCGAAATCCACAATCTTGATGTCGCCCAGAGCGGAGGCGCTGGTCAGGAGGATGTTCTGAGGCTGATAAAAAAAAAAAAAAAAAAAAAAGAAAAAAAATTAAAAAAATAAAATAAATAAATAATAAAAAAAAATAAAATAAAATGTTTAGAGCCAGTCTTGTTATATAAATACGTCTTTCCTGTACCGACCTTGAGGTCAAGATGGACGACGTTCCTCTGATGCAAGAAGGCGACCCCTTGCAGGATCTGCCTCATGAGCCTCTTGACGTCATTCTCGGTGAAGGCTTCGTCCTCCTGCTCCGTCACGCACTGGTTGAAAATTTCTCCTCCCGCCGCGCTGGACGCACAAAAAGGCGGAATCGGGGGCAAAAAAAACGCATCAGGTGAAAAATTCATTTTCTATTCTGTCGAAAGGAAATAAGGGCAAGTTAGTCAGGAATAGACAAAGGAGCCCCTCGGGGGGCCGTCGAAGTAGGCTTCGTCTCTGAGGAGAAAGTTTGGATTTGGTCAAGGTCAGAAGAGAAGCTGGCGATGGAACAAACGGGAAGCATTTGAGAGGCATTGGAAGTCAGTTGGAATTTTTTTCGGGGCGCACGACACTCGCCACTCATCAACTTTAAATCGGACCGCATTCATTTTCCCAACCAAGCGGCAGCCGGCGCTAAACGTGCCGCATGCTCACGTTTTGGAGCAAAACGCTGAACTATGAATTCAAAGTGGATCGGGACGCCGGATGAACAATGGGAGGTCCGAGCCAGTTAGCGGCGAACCCGGCAGGAAACAAAAGCCACAGAAAAAGCCGAGTGGCCCGCTGCCCGTTGCCCGCGCGTCGCCCCAACGAGGTCACGTTCGTACGCTCGCGGGGGCCGATGGATTGAAATCGGCGCCGTTGCAACCGATTCCATTCAAAGGCGCAACAAATCCGAGTGAGGTCATGTGAACGCCTCAAGGCGGCCCCGCATCCCGCACTCGTGCTTGCATATGGAAACACAAAGACCTTCACTTTTTGAGCCAATCGGAACTAATGAGTGCTTCGACGCCAGATGAGACACATTTGAGAAAATAATCCAAAACATTTTTTATGAACGATCGAAACAATACTAAGTGGGCTCGATTTGAACGCTCCGGCGAACACGAGCTATTTCAACAATGCGACTGGCCTGCATCCAGCCATCACGCACACGCACACACACAGTGACGGTCAATGATGTCATCCCGCTGGCCATGTCAGGGCCGCGCTTGACCTGGTTCCCATCGGGGGAGCGAGCGTGTGTTTGATTGTGCGTGAGCGTCCGTGTGCGATCCGTCTCACTTTCGCACTCCTCTCATGTCGTTTTGATTTGGCCTCTTTTTGCATTGTGACAGCAACCAATACGCACGATTGGGGTCGAAGGGCAGCCACTAAATCAGATGGTATTAATATTGACCTACAACGTTTTTTGGTGACCTCTACTGACATCAACACTTTTTTTTGCTATTTGTTGACGTCGCCTCTCAAGCTTCGACACTACGAGTAACATTGTATGTATAAGTGGCTTTTTTTTTTTTTAATTCTCTGCTCACCCCCGATGTTTTCCTACGTAGGGGAAGTAGAGCAGAATGTGTTCATTCTTTGTGAGGGGCCTGATCCAGAACCTTTATTTGCTCAACAACTGATGGATATTTTCAGTAGTAGGGCAAATTTGCGATGGTGGAAGATCCCAGGAAGGGGGGTGGGGGCTTGCAAAGAAAGCAAAAATGTGCTCAGTATAGAGCCGTCTTTCCCAACAAAAATCAGTCACATTAAGTATACAGTCTTAAACTGGCCAAATCAATGACTAGACCTTAACCCAATGGAGCATGCATTTTAGCTACTGAGGCGGAGACTGAAGGGAGAAACTGGAAAAGAGTCGATCCAGGGGAGAAAAGATTGAACTTTGAAATCCAATTCTGGAGGCAGATGAGCGCACGTGACATGCAAAAGCGCGGCCCCCTCGCACCGAGGTCACGTGAGGGGAAAAACAGCGGCCGGACAGCTCAAATCACACTTGTCAATAGCGTTTTCCACCGACTATTGTCAAACTATGTCGTGACGTACGCTTTGTCCCCTTTTTGAGATTCAGTGTATGTTCGCTAACCGACACGCCAAACAAGGATGGTTTATGGATGAACGAACGATTCAGATTCAGTCAATTGGTCATTTGGTGGACTTGATGACACAAATACAGTTGATTGCAAAAGTCTACACACCCCTCTTAAATTCTAGCTATTTGTGATTTAAAAAAAAAGAAAAGACCAAGATTAATCATAACACATTCACTGCCATAGACAAAAGGATTCCTTTTGAACAGGTTGACAGTGAATGAGTTAATTGAGTATTTTTTTTTAATTATTTTTTGTTTTTTTGTTTTTAAATAAATGCTGTTTTTGGCATAACTGCTCACAGATCTCGCCCTCCACACTCCACCATGCAAACCTCAAACCAATCTTTTCCTTAAGCGTCAGAAGATATACTTCAACAATCTGACAGTTCATTGGTTGATTAAAAAAAAACAAAAAAAAAACGATTTAAGATTGAGAACAAAACTTTGCCTCCTTACAACTCGAGGACCAGCACCATATCCGAGGCCATCTCGTAGACCTGGTGAAGGTTCACCACGCGTTGGCTGTCGGTCGCCAGCTCCAGCACCGCAATCTCGTGGATGATGTCCAAACGGCAGTCCCGCCCTTTTCGCCGCTTCCTCATGAACTTGGCGGCGTATTCTTGACCCGAACATTTCTTCACGCACTTTCGCACCACGGCAAATTTGCCCCTGAAGACAAAAAAAAGACAATTCTGTAAACATGTGTTATGACGTTTTACGGCCACTGTTGGATGTTCGAGTTTGAGCAGTTGGAGCTTTTTTTATTTTCTTTTTTTTTTTTAATCTAGTGACTTCATTAGCCACATGATCATCACAAGAGACTTTAGAATGCTTCAGGCTTGGCAATTTTATATTTTTTCATTCTTGCTTTGATGCTTTTTAGCGCACTTGGGATCGACACATACCAAAAAAAAAATCCCCCCCCCAAAAAAACAACTCTTGCTATAACCCTGATGTAAAAGTTGAACCTTTTGCCGGTCCAGCGCCGGTGGGCAGCGGCGTGTTTTTTTTGGTGCGGCCGCAACTGGACAGGGCAGACGCACTTGCTGAGCGGTTTGGGCGAGCGGGCCTTTCGGGCCGGCGCTTTAGAAAGCGTACTGGTTGACCGCAGCCTGTTGTGAAGCCGCGTCAGCACATTTCTAAAGCCGGCGGCCTCGCTAACAGACTCCGCCCTGAAAACGGCGGCTTTTGTGTGCATGTTCGTGGTAAGCTAAGCTGACATCAAATGTGTTTGGTAGCAAATATGAATATTTTCCCTTGAGGGGAATTGTGCTTGCTGTTAAACTTTTTTTTTAATGCCATAGACCCGACCCCCCCCACCCCCCCCGAAAAAAATCCCTCAAAACTATTGTAATACTATTTCTTATATGAGTGTATTCGGCGCAGCCAAGGAGCGGGCGCAATCACTCAAAAGCTTAGTCTGCTAGCGCACGAGCTAATGCGAGCGTAGCCCTCCTGTCACGCAGTCGAACCCCGGGAAAAAGCTTTGTGTCTTGACCATATGGAATTCCAGCGTAGCCTGGCATTTGCAGACTCCACGGAATGAGCTTTGGCCACGGGGCCATCTGGGACTCCACTGCAGGGGCATATTGAGAGTATTATCTTAAAGTGTATCCTCAAGCCCGGCTCGGTGGCCATCTGGTGGGAGTGGGGGGGGGGGTCATGAGGAGAGCTTTCGGGATGCAGGCGGGACTAGTGGTGGAAAACCGAAATGCTTTTTTTTTTTACAATAATATGTTCTATGGAGTCCAACGAGTTCAAACATGCTAGTATTCTGATCAATATTTGCGTTTGTGGAATATGACTTATGCAGCACAAAATCAGGGGGCGGCCATTTTGTCACTTGCTATGGACTGAAAAGGACATCGCAGTTGCTCAGGGCTCAGGTAGCAGCCAATCACGGTTCAGGGCTCAGGTAATGAATGACCAATCGTGGTTCAACTGTTTTCTGAAGCTGAGCCGTGATTGGTCGGGACCTGAGCAACTGCGATGTCATTTTCAGCCGATAGCAAGTGACAAAATGGCCGCCCCGTGAGATGCATACAAGGCAGGTGGACTTTGCTTGTTTTTTCATTTTCCACAAATGCGAATCAGAATTCCATGTTTAAACTAGACAACATATTGTAGGGGTGGGAATCTTTGAATGTCTCACGATTCAATTCCGATTTTTGGGTGTGCGATTCGATTCAGAATCGATTTTCGATTTGGAACGATTTTTGATTTACAAGGATTTGATTGACAATGATTTTTGTTCAAGGAATCGTAATGATCTACTCCAGTCTGACTCGCTAATGCTAATTAGCGCGCTACTCGCGGCACTTATCACTCAAAAGAACGGCTCCACGCTGCAAAAAAACACAACTTTTATTGGAATAACTTGATCGTGACTTTTTTCTTCTACTCTCTAATGTGGCTACAACTTAACAGTGTATAAGACCGCGTGGAACCACACTGCCCCTCAGTGGCCAAATCGGGTACAACATGAACAGCGCTCCCAAACAAAGAGAAGACAGTATAAAACAATTTAAATAAAATCCATTTTGGGACATTTAAAATCGATTCTGATTGGTTCTAAATGAGAATCGCGATTCTTATGAGAATAAATTTTTTGGCACACCCCTATATTATTGCAAAAAAAAAAGGGGGGGTTGACAGACTCTTTTTAATAAGTAATAGCAATGCTTGTTAATTTTTTTGTTTTTTTCCTCCTTTATGTCTTTGTAGAGTCTCATTCAAACAGGTCATGACAATACTGCAAAGGTTGAATCGATGAATTTGTTCTTTTTTTCCTCATATTTGAAAAGACTTTCAGCAATTATGATACGAGGCTAACGATACGTGACTTTCAAAATGTGAACGCACTGACAATGTACAGTGAAACATTAGTTTTCGTGATTAATCCGTTTCAAAATATCTGACGAATTGTACAAAAAGTCAACCAATATTTCCCTCTCAGGATTTTATTAAGATAACGAAGTTGTAGCGTAATCCGCCATTTTGTGTTCGGTCTTGATTTCTGTTTCTCATAGAAAGTTGGCACTTTATTTGGCCTGATGGTGGCTTACTGAACAGTCACGCTCAAAACAAACCATTATACCTTCATATATTTCTAACATTCCTTCTGTCTTTCATTTTAAAGTCCGACACCAACGAACATGTAAAAAAAATTTTTTTTTTCAGATTCAGTGGTCTTTGGCGGGCTCAAATATGAACGCGAACTTGCGTCAGATGACTCAGGGACGACAATGCCGTGGTATGGCACTGCAGATCAATGTAACCTTTTGATGTTGATCTGGCAGCTAAGCTGAGTCACAACGTCGGGTCATACGACGCAAAGGCACACACGCACACACGCGCGCACTCAATCGGTCATACGGCTTTTCGAGGAGGAGACTGGCGGCCCATTTCACTTGGATTCAGCCGACAAATCTTATCTGAGGTTACAGCGAGGTTAACAGACACGGCCGACAAAAGAGTCGATTCGCACCAACATTGTGACCGATTATTGCTTAAGAATATTCCGTGCAAAACTGGGCAGGGCCTCGTGACTTTATTAATGAGCATTATTTAACCCACAGGAACTGAAACATGTACAGGAATTCATTTCACTTCACGACAGCCTCACGAAACTGTAATCCAGCAGTGAGAGATTTTTTTTCTCTCTCTTTTTTTTTTTTTTTAATGTCGCGACAGACCACCCTGAGTGAACAATGGAAACATAATGAAGTCAATCAATACTTAACCCATTTTGAAGTGCTATGAGCACATTGGCTCAGTTCAAGGGCAGAAGGGTGAATAAAAAAAGAAGTGATGACTGATGCCGACCCGTAGCGAGTCTTGGAAATCCTTACAAGGGTTAAAGTGTGCTTCAACACACAATCTTTTACAATCACACTAAAGCCATTGCATTTAAAAAAAAAAAAGTGGCTGGAAAAATAACCACAGGCCTGCAGATGCGTAAAGATCAGATAAATATGTTGCTTTCAGTGAGGGGTGACACGCGCGTGGGTTTGGCACGACTGTTGTTTTCCAGTGCTTGTACAGCTGTTGCACTTGTGGGAAACGCGCATGCACACATCACAAAACGATGGAAGCGATTGGAAATGTATGTATCAATCATATATTGAAAGGAACAACAACAAGAAACTGATTTAAATGTCGCGGTGAGGCGGCAAAATGAATGACTGGATCCCCTTAATTTTTTACGTGATATTCAAATGTGTGTACGTTTATTTACAATGGAAAGTTAAATACAATGCATGCTATTTGATTTTTCTCAAATTAAATCTAATCAGTCAAACAAATTACAATCGGAATGTTGTGTTGGTCCAAAATCAACGACGGTCAACAATTAGAAATTAAACATGAGATGAATAAAGAATTGCCATTAATTTAGCAACGTGACAGGATTTCCCAAAAATTCAAATCTGTCAAAATGAAAAGCAGCAAAACTTAAAAAAAATAATAAAAAAAATCGCACTATGCGTTCCAAAATTGAGGTTTTTTTTGTGATGATATTGCTTTTAGAAAATCTGGTCCAAAAAACACCTTCAAATGAGTGTAAAACGGTACAATTAGATGAATTCTTCCATTCCTTCTGTTTCAAACGCAGCCCTAAAAACTGGACTTAAAATAGCGCAGATGGAAGATTATGAAAAAAGCAGTGTGGGCAGCAGAACAGGTCATATACATAAGCAGTCCATATTTTTTTCTTAATTTATTTGTTGCGGGGGAATATTAGAGGCATTTGAAGAGCTCTTTCCATGTCTATATTTTAAATTCTACAAAGATGGTGGGCACTTGTCACTCATCCTTTTTTTTGGGGGGGGGTCAGCCGCTCCTGTCCATGATAAAAAGAACTAGTGACGCCCCTGGTTGAGCCTATAATGAAACTCTACCCTATTTGCATACTTTAACACAGTAAATAAAAAAAAAGGATTTTAACTAACCAAAAGTGAACACAAGAGAGACAAAAATGTACTTTTTTGACTCTAAACACTATATTACTGATATTACTTTTGGAAGTTGCAACATTTACATGAATACAGACAAAAAATATTACTAAAATCATCATTTTTACGATTAGTATTATTTTATTTGGGGGGGGGGGGGGGTGTACAAATGCCCGGAGAGAACCCCGTTGAAGCGGTCTTACCTTCCAAGTTCTTTGCCGGGTATGATGGTGTAGTGGTCGGTGAAAGGTTCGTTCTTGATGACGGTTGTAATTTCGCTCAACAAGCCTCCGACGACGCTACTCTGGCTCGGTTCGGCCGGCGGGCCGTGCTGGTATTTGGTCTTATCCGCCGTCTCCACGGCACGTGGACATTCGGGGATCATGGCGTCTTTTGAATATCAAAACGTTAATATCAAAGAAGTTCCGTTTGAACTCCTTTTGTTGAAGTCCCTCAGTCGAAAGCTAACCTTGCCGAATAAACAAAACGCGCGACAAAAGACGCGTAAACATTCGTCTAAAGGTAAATGTGTTGGTTAGAAATGAAAAATAATCGTAATGTTTAGTCTAAACAGGCGTTTGGGCAGCTCATGGTGCTAAAAGTTGTCAGTCCGTGTTTTCGTTTGTCAGCGGTTCACTCCAGTCTGTCCTCCCGGCTGAGAGCTTGCGGAAACCATGGAAACGATTTGATTGACAGGTTGACTGGCCAATCAGGTTAAGCGACGGAGGCCGTACCAATACTTGTCAGTTCTCTTTTCAAAATCAAACAAACCAATACATTCTGTGTGGTCTCTTCTTTTTATTTTCTCCCCACGGTTGATCTTAAAACTCCAGTGAGAAAAACAAAAACTTACAGAGATATATTTAGATGTGTTTTAAACATTGTATGTACATTTTATGCATAAAGACACACAAGTGGACAAAAGAAATCAAAACACGTCTGGTTGTCTCATTTTCATGTAAAAATGTGAGTCGACTGCTCCATATTTCTTTAATAAATTGTGACTTTTACAGAATCAAATACTCTGAAAATAAACAAAACAGGACATACATAAGCAGTCAATTTGGTAAGCCAACATATACGAAACAAGACACAAAGTAAACGAACCACTAATTTTTCCTCATCTTTATTTTATTTTTACTTTAGACAGAGCCATGCCATTATATTCATTTCATTTTTCACATCTTAATTGCAACATTTTTCGTCTTTCAGTCCTGAAAATTCAACAAAGTGTGGAAAGACTTTTAGATCTCCATATGTTGGAGGAAAACAAGACATATACAAACATTTAAAAAAAAATTTTTTATAAGTAACATATAACCAATGTTGGAATGAAAACAAAAACATTCAGTTATAACAAACATGACAATAATAATAATAATAGATAGGTAGATACACACATACATACAATAATAGGAGCCAGGTGAGGTTTCCCTGTTTAGGTTCATTAGAATTAATTTAAAACATTAGGACAATAAAGCCCAAATTTTGGGATAAGTCCTAATATTAGAAGACCAAAGTCGTAACATGGGATTATTATTTTTTTTTTACATTCACTCTATAATTATGATTTTATTCCCATAAGTTGACAACTTTTGACTAAATTCTCTAATAATGCGACTTCATTCTCACACATTTAACCCCTAGGCGTTATTGTGATCATTTTTTGGCTTTTTGTTGGTTCTGACCAAGCCATTTCAAAATAAAATACTGCCCACGGTTGGTTTAAAAAATTTACTTTATTCTCCTCACTGTGGCCCTAATACTCCTTTGTACCCTGAATAAAACCGCCTTGCACAGTAATACTGGTAAAGACTGGGACGTGTGTGCTGTACAGGCAGTCAGTTCGATAATACAAATAGATACACGACACAAACGGATTAAAAATCACTTCATCGCTATCATCATGCACAAAAAATAACATCTATTTAAAAACATGGCACACATGATATCGCAAACATTTCCATATATTTATCAAATATAGAGCACTTTCTTAACAAAAAAAAAGAAAAAGATATTGCATTAGTAATAATACTTCATAAGACACTATTATGCAAGGCATACAGTGGAAATCTTTACCCCGAGAGGAGTATAGGTAGCAAGAAGCTGATTGTCTTATTAGATGGCTTCTAGTTTATACTGTAAATGTACAAAGAGATGAAATCCCTTTTAATACTTTCGACTTAAGAGCTACTGGCCTCACACAAAAAAAAAAAGAGGATGATGCAAGGGTATTTTTTTTGTTTTGTTATCAGGAAACCATCTCTAGCGCAAATGAGGAAAAATACAATTCACCAGTCATGATCACAACGTATGACGTCATCCGTACAGGATGACATCATACGTTGTTTCGTTTTCATTTCTCAAACCTTCATATCCACACACAAATCGTCCCGAGCCATCTCGTGTCATCATCCCCGCACACAAAGTCCCTATGTTTCGACTTTCAGTTCCTCTTTTCAGTCTGGGTGAGCAAAAATAATAATCGAATTTCTTTTATTAAAGCAATTCAAGCAAAATTTTGCGCACTACTACCTGAGTCGGTCTCAATTAAATTGTGGTCCAAACAAATACAACTGGAAGATCAGCGATAATGCACACGGAAACAGGAACCTAAAATGAGCCATCCTTTTTTTTGTTGTGGTTAGAAAATGGCTAACCAGATGGCACAAAACTAATACTGTATATGCCAACAAAATGTGCCCTTTTTGGAATTCATAATTAGGTGCGCCAAAATCAACTCATGCCTGTAAACCAGATTTCTCAAACGTCGCAGGGGCCCTGAATTAAAAAAAAAAGTAATCGAAGGGATGTGCAAAGCTGTCGTTGTGACACTTACAACTAAGGTTGTAAAATTACAGAATATTTAAATTAGGGATAGACCGATTAGCGGCCGGGCCGATTATGACGAATATCGGTATCGGCCTTTTTAAAGAATTTAACGGCCGATAAAAGATCTATTTAAAACTGTGTTTACCTCAGGGAGCTACATTTTCAGTCCCTGGGATCGCTCTGCACCTTTTGTGATTTTTTGAAATTATAACAAAGATAAATAAAATAAAATAAACATTTCAAAAAATAAAAATTTGGGGAAAACTTTATTTACCAGAGAAATTAATACAGAGCTATTTATTTAAGTTTTCATTTAAGTTTTTAAAGATGTGCTGGAGACCCTGAACTTTTTGTTAGAATTTTAAAACAAATACGTGTATTTTGTAATTAAAAAAATTAAAACAATGAACATTTTGCAAATCTGAAAAGCTGTTCAATAAATTCAAATTAAGAACTGGAATTATTATTATTTTTTTAAATTTTCACACAAATATTTGTTTCCCTTTTACTGAAAACTAATACCGGCTCCAAATATCGGTCATCGGCCTCCTTTGCTACTAATTATCGGTATCGACCTTGAAAAAACATATCAGTCTATCTCTAATTTCAATGTTGGACATTTCCCATGCAGTCGTATTGGAATGAAATCCAATTTACGAGAACACATTTGAGTAAATATTTTGTGAAAAAAGGGACATTTTAAAATGGGGTTTACTCACTTTTGTTGCGAGCACAAAAACATACCTAAAAAAATTGCATAAAAATATGTAGGCACATATTGTCCGTCCCCCGACGTTAATTTACACTCCCATCTTTACAGATTGGGTTATTTCTGATCCACACATCTCTTAGAATATCTTTGGTAATGAAAACGCGTGAAGCAAGTTACAACCGAAATATTGATCCATCCCTTTTCAATGCTGCGCGAAAGTGGAGCTACTCTACCAAAGGCACCTCTAACACTGCTGAGGCTTGCGATCCAAACGAGGTATACCTCACATTTTGATTGACAGCTGGTACCACACTCCGGACGTATCAACAGCAACCAAGCTGACGCGCATTAAAGAGAACACGCACCGACACAAAAACATGCCTAATACAATTCTGACCAAAACGAATGTCAGAGAAGAGCTTGCTGCTGGGATTGAACACTGATCATTTGAAGCCAGATGCTTCACAAAACATCTCACAAACTCGCACACGCTCTCAACGCTCCAAATGCACTGAAATAAAGTGAGCAACTCATTCGCTCATAATACTGTATGTACAAAGCTTTTCAAATTAAAAGCCTTTCCAACCTTGATTGTTTTACACGCCGGCGAGATTGTCCGAAGGCTTCCTTCTAGCAAGATGGCCACGGGAATGATAACGTATTGGGTATTTACAGCTGTTGGGGGCTCAAGGCTGCAGCCGCAAAGAGACCCAGGAGGAAGCACAGGGCGGGGCGCGGGGGCGATAGTCGAGCGACCCCGGAGGAGGTGACGGACGACGTCTTGGTCTCGGAGGCAACCAGAGCGGAGAGGGGAATGTGGGAGACCAGCGTCGGACTGGCGTAGTTGATGAGGGAATCGATCTTCTCGGCTTCCGTGCTGCAGGCTTCAATCTGGAAAATGGAGACGGCCCAATTATGCTTTTCTGTGACTTTTACAGTTAAACCCTATAAAGCGTGAAATATATGAACAAATATATATGAGAAAAAAATGCGGATTCTGAATATTTATTAGTCCTTTTGAAAAAAAAAAAAAATTTTTTTTTTTTTGCAAGTCAACTTCCACATTGATTTGTGTCATATTTCAATGCTTTCAATTTGTACATTTATAACGGTCAAAAATAGAATAATAAACAGACCACACTACTTCTGTAAATACTGGTACGAGGACCCCCCTTGGCTGTTTAACGACGTGCCTGACATTAAACAACGCACGCAAAAACCGCTTAGTAGTCTAACAATATGCCCAATGTAAAATACACCCAACTCAGCACTGAACTAAAGCTAGCATTGACATAGCATTTATCATCCACGGATGCCATCATAGCACAACAAAAAAAGGTAAGGTCTTTTTTATTGTTGAAATACTGTACTTTACTGTAAATGTAAAAAACATAAATAGAAATTAAAATGGAAATTTTCAGTTTTTAGAGCTTGGGAACGGATTCATTGCATTTACATTGTTTCCTATGAGAAAAAATGTTTCGGAGGTTGAACAATTCGGACTTTGAACACTTCGCAGGAACTAATTATGTTCACACTGTGTTAGTATTTCAAAAAAACAGAAAGAACATTTCCCACTATTAAAAGTAAAAGTGTCTCTCCTTTCTCTTTTTTCCTTTCTCTTGCAAGGTCGCTGGAAAAGCCTTCAGCTGGGTGATACTGCCCTCTAATGGATCTTCCATGAAATGCATGTGTCAGATCATACACGTCAGGGTTTTAATGGGGAAAAAAATATTATACTCATGAAATAAGAGGGCTCAAAATGTCTTGTATCAAATATGATACATTTGGCTTTATAGAGTTAACCTGCTGATGACCTTATAATAAAATGAGTATATTAACCCAGTGGTGTGTGTGTGTGTGTGTGTGTGTGTGTGTGTGTTACCTGCAGAGGCGTTGGATGCTGATCCACAGGAGCAATGAGGATCACCAGCTCGTGGTCAATACTGAGGTAGCCAAAGACGTCACACTGTGGGACGGACACGTGAAGTCGCAGGATTTGGAGGACATCGTGGACTGACACCGGCTGGTTCTTATTTAGCTGTAAAAACGAATATGAAGTCAAACAACAAAAATCGGAGGATTATTGATGAGTTTTTAATTTCATTCACTGCCATAAATTCATTAAAAAAAATAATAAAATAAATAAATAAATATATATATATATATATATATATATATATTATTAAAAATTAAGGGCAAGAGGCGATTCAAATTTTAAATTGTAATTAATCGCATGACTTCACTAGTTAACTCACGATTAATCACAAATTTGACATCTGTTCTAAATGTACCATAAAAAATTCTAGGTTTTCATACTCTTGTTACAAAAGTGGGGAAAAAATGTTAAACTTATAAAAATAGTTAAAATAATTTTTTGACATTAATAGCCGTCAATGGCAGTGAATGAATAAAAAAAAAAAAAGAGAGAAAAAAAATTATAAAAAATTCAGGGCGTCAGGCGATTAAAATATTTAGTCGTAATTAATCATATGACTTAACTAGTCAACTTGCGATAAATCACAAATTTCATATCTGTTCTAAATGTACAATAAAAAATATATAGGTTTTCCTACTCTTGTTAACAAAATTGGAAAAAAGTGTTAAACTGATAAAAATAGTTCAAATAAAATGTTGACGTTTATAGCCGTCAATGGCAGTGAATGAGTTAGTTTCACATAGCTGCCACAAGATGGTAGCAAAGTATTTAAAGCAAATAAACCATGATTCCATAAAGATAGGAAATGGATAAAAAAAAATGGAAGAAAAACTGGTGCATCCGAACCTTAGAAAAGGTGTTCATTTGTTGTTTGTTCCAGAGGACCTGCAGCATACTGGCACAAATTGGGCAGCAGGCTCCTGAAAATGGCAAATTAAGGCTCGTTATGATGCATCCTCCAAACTCTTTTCATATGCTGTACATAGTCATTTTTTGTGGCTCATCATTGGACCCCCTGCTCATTCTTAAGCATTTTTTTTTAAAATGGGTTTTACAATATACGAGTCAAATTTAGAATCTGTTTGCTCTAATTAGTCATTTGTAGCTGTTGCTTAAATATTTAAATGACTGTAAAATCGATGTATGTTAATTTCCATTTGTCTGTATTTTTTGCAACATGGACCTGGTTGATCTCGTTTACTCTGCTGCCACCTGCTGGCCGTTATTGTAATAACAACCATTACTTCAAGCATTCTCCTCAGTTCAGAGGCTGCATCAAAGCCTTTGTATGCTCTAGCATGAAAACAAAACAAAAACTTATAAATATGCTTTTGGGACAATGGCAATATTTAAAATAGAACGTATTTATACGTTTTTGGGCAAAAATGTGGTAATCACATTTTCTATCATTTTAATTAAATTGTCTTTTTTCTTCAAAGCTAGTAACAGATATTTATATATGGACTGTAATCAATCTTTATTTACACTCATTTGGAATAAAGTCTCCCTTTGACGTCTTTCAATAAAATCTTACTTTGTGAAAAAGTTGAAAAACTCACCTGGGGGCGTGATAGGCTGGCAGCCCGGAGGCGACAGACGTGGACAGGAAATTAGACTGCAGGCAGAGTCAGCTGCCGTTCCAGACATGGCCCCCACGGCTTGACAGTGTCCCTCGTAGTCGAGAGCCACGCGGTCTGAGTAGGCCTCACACACCGTATTATACGTCTCGCCGTTGTGGCCACAAACTTGCTGCCGCTGCTTGCAGGCTTCCTAAAAACAAATAACTCTAATTAACTCACCGGCTGTAACATTACGTACTACCTATCTAAAACAAAAACTAACAAACTCATTTGATTCACTCCCAGCCGTTTTTAGTGAAGCAACCCCCTTCGCTCCCGGCTGTTTTAATGGATTTTGACTGATTTTGCAAGGCAATTGCTATAAAAACATGGAACTCACCAAAAGAAATATTTGAGTGTCTTCTTTCATCACGAAAAAAAAGTATATTTCTATCTGTTTCCGTTTTGCAGCAATTAGCATTAGAATATAGCTAATATAGCCCTGGTTGATCTCCTACACTCTGCTGCCACCTGCTGGCCGGTTTTGTAATAACTACCATTGTTTTAAGCGACCTCTTCAAAGCCTTCTGTATGCTCTTCCATAAAAAAAAAAAACATTTAAAAAAACATTCATTTTTGGGAGTGCAGGACAAAGTATTAAAAACGCATTTATACGTTTTTGGGTTTGAATGTGATTCTTCCCTCACCTGACAGTGGCCCATATAGGCAAGCGTTTTCCCAGCTTGCTGTAGATGGCACAGACTGGTGTGAATGAGACCGTCAGTATCGCAGACCGGCTCCACACTGTTCTTGTCACAGGCCAACTGCCGGCCGACGCATTCGTACTGCAGGCAGTCCGACAAGTCGCTCAGGCAAACTTGATATTTTGGGATGCACCTAGAAACACAGTTGAATTTGATTTCAGGGATGCCAAGATTCCCGTCGAGTTCTTTCAAGTCGGAACCAGCAGCTAATTTATGAGCAAGAGGTGTTTTTGTGTGTGTAGTGTTTACACTTAGTAAAAGAAAACTGCTTAGACCAGCGCATGTTTGTGAGTTTCTTCAATCAAATCCATCCAATCACGCAGTGATGACTGCATGCATGTTCCTTTGATCGCCGTGCCAGGAAAAAAGAGTTTAAGGATTTTTTTTTTCCTGGGGGGGGATCACAGACATCATGGAGTGTGAATGAAAGTGGTAAACCCGCATGAGCGTGTGTGAATTTGTATGAAGAATGTTTTCCAGACCACATCGATGGTTAAAGTGAAAATCCTCAAGCTTTGAGCAGTGTGGACATCATAACATTCCGCAACATCAGTTTTTTTTTTTTTTTGGTAGTGCTAGCCTTTGTTTGCCTTAAAAAAATAAAAAAAATAAAATAAATAATAATACACATTTTTCTTATACTTATATCGGTCTGAAAAAAAAATGGTACAAAACTACGGAAGAAAAAAAAACAACTCCTGTTTTTCTAACAAATTTTTGTGGGGAGTTTTGTTTTGTTTTTGAATACATTTTTTTTTTTAATTTTCAGTTTTTCTGAATATTTTTTATGTTTTACTGGGAAAAAAAATTCTGTCCAAAAATATTCAGAAAAACAGGCTGAAAAACATTATTCAGAAAAACAGGAGGAAAAATTACCCAGAAAAATAATTAAAAAAAACAGAGCTGGTGTTCTGTTTTTCAGGGTATTTTTTTATTTTTATTATTATGCTATTATTATTTTATTATTATTTATTTTTATTTACCTCTGAACTCCAAGTGACAAGCAGACTCGCTAATAGCGGAAGCGGATACTTTCCCGCATACCTCCATATGCAATAAGATGGCCATATTTACTCAATGTCTCTCAATAAAGGAATTCATGTGTATACTGTATTGTGGTTTGTTCTCTAATCTCTGAGGGAAACCCCCTTTAAAAATATTCAGAAAACAACAAAAAAATATTCAGAAAAACAGAAAAATAATTATTTTATAAAACAGGGGAAAATTACTCAGAAAAACAGAAAAAAACATATTTAGAAAAACAGGAAAATATTTTTTTTTATAACAGGAAAAAAAATACAAAAAAAAAAACAAGGAAGAAAAATATTCAATAAAATATTCAATAAAAACTCAAAAAAACAAAGCTCCCCCCAAAAAGTTGTCAGAAAAACATAAATATATATATATATATATATATATATATATATATTTATTTATTTTTTCAAACAAAATATAACAAAAAGGGAACTTTAGAAAGGAATGACTTGCGTCAAATCTGCTGCAAGCCTTGCCCACATGAAACTCGAAAAATATTGAGCGGAAAATGCCATAGATGTCTTAATAATAGGTTTGTCCCGAACTGTGAGGTTTCCTCTATTTGTCAATGTCATGACTTGCTGAGTTTGAGCTCAGAATAGACATCAGCTATACCAACCTCTGGTTTCTCTGGCAAGGTTTACTGCCGCAGGGATTAGTGAAACGGCACTGGCCAAACACAAACTGATGGTCCATGAAACGCATACAGCGAGCCACACAGGCACTTGGATACGTGCGGCCGTTGGAAGCGCACACAGGGATGAAGTGGTCCGGACAGTTACATGGAAGACCTGAGGAAAGAAGCCAGTTAGCCTTGACTGGAAACTGTAGATTGGCTAAATGCCATTATCAGATTACAAATACACGGTATATGTGCACATGGGCTAGCAGTTAGCTAGCTGCCTTTAGCTGCCCCGCAGTTAGCATGTTCTCCTTTTCCAAAAACATGTTAGCTTAATGGTTGTTTGGCTATATGTGCCTTGAATATGGCTAGCAACCAGCGAATGAGCGCTTTCGAAAGTGGATTGGGTCACAAGAATGGATAAGTCTAAGGTTTGTTGAGGTTACTCGCATTCTAAATTTACGCATCGGAAAAATGTTATCATAGCTGTCTGAATAGATAATTTCAAGCTAGGCTTGGTTTGTTTTCCCAGATGCAAGTGTATTTACAGAATTGAGGGATAACCGTTGACCACAACAGAAGGCAAACATTTTGTTTAGTATTTTTAGCTGAGCTAGGACAAAATATCAACATTATGATACGTCGATACTGCCCATCATCCGAGTATGTTGAGTTTGACTTTTTAAAGGGGAAGTCAACCCTTTTTTTTTTTTTACAATAATATATTCTATGCAGCCCCACTCGTCTAAATATTGTGGTTAATATTGCGTTTGTTATATGGAATATGAGTTAAGCAGCAAAATCCAGCCGTTTTTTAATCCATTTCAAGGGCCGGCCATTTTGTCGACTAAAGATGACATCAATGTTGCTCAAATCTTAGGTAACAACCAATTACAGCGCAGCTTCGGAAAACAAGTGAGCTGTGATTGGTCGTTGCCTGAGCTCTGAGCAACATTGATGTCATCTTCAGTGACAGCAAGTGGCAAAATGGCCGCCTCCTTGGATGGATAAAAACGGCTGGATTTTGCTCCATAACTAATATTCCCCAAATGTAATATTAATCAGAATGTCATGTTTTGAGTAGTGAGGTCACATATAATTGTCAAGAAATGTTTAAGGCTGACTTTCAAACGTGTACAAAACCGAATAACACTTCAACATGTTGGCCAAAAATGGACTTTAGGCAGCATGTTGGCAAAGCTTTTCAACATAAAAGTCTTGATGAGTTACTACATTTTAATTAAACTTATCTTCATCTGTTGCAGTGAGTGACAATTTGTAATCATGACTATCTTGTGTAGTCTACAATGAACTGAAAAAAAAAAAAGACCCGATACCGATCTCATGTCAGTGCTTTGGACGCAAGAACTGGCTCGACATCAACCAAACTAGGTTTATGATTGTGCGGGATATCAGAGTAACCTGATGTAAACCTACGCAAGCAGATGAAGAACAAACAAACTGCACGGAGAAATCCTGCACACAGATTGAAACCTCAATATCTTGCTTGCTTTCTCTGTTGATTAAACTGGTATCTAACAGCTTTAGTATATTATAAATAATACCGAGAAGGACGATGACAAACAGATATAGAACATTGTGTATGTTTCACCCTCTCACTTGACAAGCACATACCAGTAAAATGTAGGTGGTCGTCATCTGAGCTCTCAATGTTGAGACATTCTCTGTCAGAACAGATGGGGTGGCCAGCAAAGCAGAAGCAGGTGTCGCAGTCCAGCCTATAAGATACCCCGTGATCTGGTGAAGATAGAAAAAAAAAGCATACAGACAACTTGAAAAATTAGAAGAGCGCACGATGAATGCTACAATGTGAAAAAACTGTCAACCCAGATACAAGACAGGGAAGCAAACAACTTTAATTGAAAGCCAACATAAAACAATGCCTGGCATATAATAACTAAATCCAAAAAAACATAAACGTGCCACAGGCATTCTCTAAAAACAACAACTTGGTTTTACTGTGACGGTAGCACGTTATTTTTTAGAGCAACTACCCGTAATCTGTCTCAATTCCCAACAAAACACCCTTTGGCATCGGTTTTAGTTTAACTTTAGCAAGAATCCTTCGAGTCAGAAAACAGGAAAATAAAATTACTAATAGCATGGTCGTTTAAAAAAAAGCCTTTAAAAAAAATTGGATAAAAGTTTTACTATAAATGGCTGTTTAAAAAAATAAACACCTTACTATGCATGGTCATTTACAACAACAACAAAAAAATCAGCCTTAGCTGCCTTACTTGTTTAAAAAATAAAATACACTTTATTATTATACAGTATACACGGTCGTCAAAAAAAAAAAAACGCATTGCATTTTTGGGGTTGTTTTTTAAATGCCTTGGTCGTTTAAAAAAAAAAAAAGTCGCCTTACAATGGTCATCTTTTCAAAAACACTTTACATTTCTGTACATTTCAACAATTTCATGGTCATTTAAAAAAGAAAAAAACGCCTTACTTTATATACATGGTCATCTAAAAAAATATACCGCTTATGTGGTCATTTTAAAAAAATTAGCAAAAAACACCTTACTATGGTCATTTTGAAAAAAGAACGCCCTATATACATGGTCGTTTTTTAAAATTTTTATTTTATTTTATTTTATTTTTTTATTTTTCTTCTTTTTTTTTTTCTTAAAGCTCAGTATTGATCATTCGATTTGACATTATCATTGCTCTCCTTTTTTTATTTTTTGTTAAAAAAAATAGATATATATTTTTATTTTTTTTATTTTTTATATATATATATTTTTTTTTGTATGTGGGTGATTATGTGTATGTGCGTGTGTGTGTGCGTGCGTGCGTGCGAGCGTGTGTGTATTCATCAGTTCACCTAAAGCCTATTAAAAAAAAATCCCATACTAATAATATAATATAATAATAAATTGCCAAATGCAGAAACATCAACGTAAGTTATCACGATGTGGTGGCTCTCGCTAACAGACAGAATTAAGTAACCAGAATTAGGTTAAAAAATTCTTTTTGCAAATTCATTCTTTTTTCATTTTTTGTTTTTTTTAAATAAAAGCTTTACTACTATTCATGATCATTTACAAAAAAGAAAAAGAAAAAATAAGCAGCCTTACCTAGTCATGTTTTTTTTTTTTTTTTTAAAAACTAAACACCTGACTCAGGGAATTTGAGATGGTCAAAAGTCATTGCTGCATTGCTAATGTGAAGGATATGCGGTTTGTGGGGCAACACATGATATATAAAAAAAAAAAGCACCCCCACAAAAGATCATTCAGCAGCACTTACTCATCTTCTGTCCTCCGACAATGCAAGCCTTGTCGGTGTCCACACAAGGCATCTCCGCGCAGTTCTCCAGGCGGCCGCTGGCACCGCAAGTGCAGACCTCGTAGCAGCCGGCCGGGCCGGTGCGAGTCGGCACTTGTAAGCGAGCGTCCTGCTGCACCAGAAAGTCTGAAGCCTCGCAGAGTTTACATCCTGGAAACGGACAACAAAACTCATCAATACGCCGTTCGGCTGAATGTGTTCGGCGTTGGCGTGAATGCGGTCCTACCTGGCACGCAGAGAAATGGCTGACAGTTGAGTTCATCAAGGCAGCCCTTCCTGTTGACTTGGCATAAGTGGTTGCTCGGGCAGGGGTTAGGGTTGCATGGGTGGATGACCTCTTCAACGACGTTGTTGCCCAGAGTACTTGGGGCTGATGGAGTAAACAAATATTTAAAATTTTTGGGGGTATTTCAGATGATATCCACGATCCATCAACCTTTTAGACGATGGTTTGTTTGTCTTTTTTTTCTCTGTACTGTACATTTTTCACTCACTGAGGTATCTGTGGAGGGGAATGCAGCGTTCAGGGTCATCAATGGGTGACAGAAGCTCACATATCCTCTCAGGAGTTTGTCCGTCGTGGAAACGTTTTCTGTCCCCACACTGGGTCAGGATTTCCACACAATCCGATCTTTTGACCCAACAAAAAAATATGGTCGAGTGAAAATGTAAAACGTACAGTAAATGTGTGTTGTAAAATTACAGAAGGATTTTTTTTTAGACCGATATATATATATATATATAAAAAAAAAAAATATATATATATATATATATATATATATATATACATACATCGGTCGAAAAAGAAAAATCCTTCTGTAATTTTACAACACACACATATAGATATATATATATAAAGTAAATAAATACATTTCAATGGCCGTCAATTATAAGCAGATTTGCTCTATTCATGCCTCGATCTGGTCCCTGTTCAGAAAACGACAGGTCCATAGAATAAACCTATCAAAAAATGTCATTATAGATTTAGTATTTAAGAATACAAGGTTATGGTATACTAGGATTATGTGTAATTAATAGTGAGACCAGTGTCACTTTTGTACTACTGCTGTAAATGGTCAGACTACATAAAGGTAAAAATAATGTAACGTGTTACTTTTCTATTATACAACATCAACTTTGTATACACGCCACTGACGCATTTCAAAATTCCAATTCATTACAAAAACATATCTTCTTATTGTGGTCAACAGGTTTAAGATTTAAAGATTCACCCCCAGTAAAAAAAATATCTATATTGACGTCTATAGACGTCACTGGCACTTCATCTTAAAAAAAAAAGTTTGGACACAACATTTTAATACTATTTTAATGATAATAAAGCTGGCCGACTTACTTGCATATGACGCTCCCTCTCGACTTGCTATGACAGGGTTTGATCTGCAGAGAGCAAGCAACCGCCTTCCACATATCCGGCAGACACTTCCTGATGTCTAGCACCGGAATGTTCATAAAAGGCATCTTGATCGTTCCATTGGACCACAGCTTGATATCATTCATAGCTCCCTGGTCCGACTGCATGTTACAGCTGCGAAACAGCTCTGTCGGCCTGCGGACGGAGATAATAGAAGGCGTCCGTCGGTCTCAACAGAGTGAGCTAATTGGTGCTTCAAAGCAGGAGTAGCTTCTATCGAGACATTTTGGGTGTGTTCCATCAAGCTTTGTTTATCTTGAGCAACTGTTTGCGCGTTTGTGTGTTGACATGCGTCGTGAACTTAACTGAAAATAAATATACTCCAGTTTCTCGTTTAACTCTGGGATAGCAATCTTCTAATTTGGCAAGTATAAAAAAAAAACAGTTATTGGTAAAATGTGTTCTTGTGCTAGTGAGTCTGACCTATTGTTGAAGTTGGTGCAATAGGAGAGATCCTTGCACCCCAACTGGCAGGGCTCTCTGACATCAGCCAGGCAGTTGATCAGTTCCGTCTCCACCGGGTTGTACTCGCACAGCTGGTCAAAGTCTTGCCATGTCTGGCTGCCCCAGTTTGTGCTAATTTCTTGACACATGTCCCTGTCAGAGCAAATAGATGGGAATTAAAACAAGGGAAGTGACACGTGTTTGAGCCTTGTCCATTAAAGTATGACCAACCCCCACCCCTTCTCCTTCTTCAGGAAAATGGTTGGATGCCAACAATCATGGATATAAACATCAATAACAATGTGATGCTGTTAAATATAACCATAGCCAATTCGGTTAGCCAGTAGCTTAGTTAGCTAAGTTAGCGCTGTGGTGTTTGTAGAACTTGTCAACTGTCGACCAAGTCGTCCACCACAATTAAAATGAAGAGCCGATGTGTTACTAGATAAGCTAAAGGTTAGCCTAGCTTATTCTATTTCACCTTGTACTCTCGTATTTTGTATTTTCTCTCTGTCTAGCTAAGCTAGCTCTGTGGCGAGCTTCACAAATGGAGGAAAAAGTTTTAGTAGGACTTAACTAACTTATTTGTCACAAAAAAATAAACAAAGGCGGTGTGGTTACTAGATAAGCTAATAGGATAGCCTAGCTTATTCTAGTTCAGCTTGTACTCTCGTACTTTGTATTTTCCCTATAGCTAAGCTAGCTCTGTGGCTAGCGTCACAAATGGAGGAGAAAGACTGTTTGTAGAACTTGTCAAGTTTAACCAAGTCATTCGGCTTATTAAAAATTAAGAAGCGATGTCGTTACTAGACAAGCTAAAGGTTGGCCTAGCTTATTCTATTTCATTTTGTACTCGGTGTGTCTGGAAACCCTGTGGCACGATGTTGCCTCTGAAAGAGGATAAACTTATTTGTCCTCTTTGCGTGTTCCAAAACTTGAAGACAGATTTAATGTAAGAAAAAACACCTTTGCAAAAATGATTTTAATCTAACAGAGATCTCTGGACATCATGACAATCTCCAATTCATCACTTAACAGGTGGAATTCAGAGCGCCGAATGTGCCTCTTCCGCGTGTAAAATGGCTTCTTATAGTTAAAACCGACCGCCTCTCTTTCATTTGTAGACAAAACATACTCTCTGGGTACTTTTCCATGAGCGATGGCGAAAACAGAGTCAGGGGTGCGTGTTCAAAACAGATTCTGTTTTCAAGGACCAAATGTGTTTTCCCACAGAGAAGGAACTTCTAGACCATATAATATGTCCCAGCTTAAGGTCAAATTATACTGAGTTCAACACTACTTGCTATCCACGTCCACAAAACATTTCGACAAGGTTAATATAAAGAATTAAAATGTTAACAATGTATAACAATGGTTAATATGTGAAATGAAGTATTAAAAATGTTAATAATATCTAACACCTCTCACAGTTTAAATTGGGCTCTATAGCCGACTTCTGTTTGAAGGCAACGATTGTCAGGAGATATGTGTGCCGTGTCATCTTAAATACACTACATGCTGAGACCAGAAATGTCAGGCAGTCCAAATTTTAACTTTGACTTCAGATCATCAGAAATATACTAAAAGCAAAAATTTTAATACAGATCGCTATTTTTGGATCAAACAACTGATTACAAAAAACGTTAGGCAAGAGCCAAGCTGAGACAGCTTGTTTGTTTGTTAGCCATAAACTGCCTGCCATTACTACTGTTGGAATTATGCAACAGAGTCTGGTAAACATTAAGCAAAGCGCAATATTAACTTTAAAATCTTTCCAAGGTTGAAATAGTTTAATGCGTAGCATTATATAGTGAGCAGACTGTGGTACCTGCAGAGTGAGGTGTTGGCCTTGGAGCAACAGTGCAGTTTGGCACAATCCATTTTGGCAGTTAGTGGGATTTCTTTTTCAGTTGGGGACGGGGGATGGGCGCTTCCCAGAAAGCACTGCCACATGGGATCTTGGGGGAGAGGCTGGGAACCGCACTCGTCGATCAAACCCTCCATGATCTCATGCTCTGTGCTCAAGGTACGGAGGATTCGCCGGCAAGCCGTTTGGCAGTGGGGAGCCTCTGCTCGGTCACAGCAGTACAGACCTGGAGGAGAGGGGATTTGGACAAATCAATAATCTAATATATTATATCATCTAAATTGTACAATAAAGTGGACATTGGAAAATCGTACTTGCGCCGACTGTACATATGAAGTTGGAACTTACTGTCTATAGGGCTGCGTATTGGGTAGGACTTGGTGAAATTGCTGACGCAGCTGAGCAGCTGAGCACTGTGGCTCTGACAGTACTCTTTGACGGCGTTGATTTGAGACACTGTGGGGGTTGAGTCTGTCCTGAAGATGGCCTGACAGTACTCCCTACAGGTGGTGTGACGTCCCGCATAGCTGCAACACGTGGAGCCCACTAGAGGGCCACAGGCAAACACAATGTAGCGGTCACATATTGTATACTCTATAAAGTACATATTAGTGATGGAGTTATATTTTGATTGTGATTAATAATGTTGGACTCGAGCCCTATTGTTAGTAGTGTAGTAAACTTACTTTCATTTTTGGTGATACAGCTGTGTAGAGGATTCTGGAAGAAGAGAAAAAAAAGTAAAAGTAAAAAAATTAATTAAATAAAAAAAAGATAAAATAAATATATATTGATATTTAATTCTATTTTTTAATTTATAGATTTTTGTATTTATTTCAACATTCATATTTAGTTTATTTTTTTTAATCTCGTTTTTTATTTGTGTATTTATTTTTACTTTTATTTATTTAGGGATATATATCAGTGTTTCCCACACCATGTTAATACTTGGGCGGGCCACTTTTCAAAGTGTGAAAGTACTTTTCAAGAAAATTTAATAAAAAAATATATATTAAAAAAAAAAACATGTCACGACCAGATATACCGCATGTAACATTAGTTCGCCGTCACTCACGAGTGGATCATGAGGTTAGAGGAGACGCAAGTAGCAGGACTGAGGCCCCTCGACCCCACCCCCTGAGTGGGAAACACTGTACTGTATGTAACGACTGTTAAATAAAATATAATAAAATATAAGTAAACAACAAGCATAATTAGAAATTGCCCAATTTGAATTGATTATGTCTTATTCCTAAAAAAAAATAAAAAGATCTACCCCATTATGTGACTTTTATTTTTAAGTTGATGACTTTTGCATGCATGCTCTGTCGACTTACCTCTGTGACTTTTTTGCATACTTTTGTCAGGTCATTTTTGGATGATGCCTGTAAAGAAAATCAAACGCAGAAGCACAGGATAACATTGTATCTGGAAAACAAAGTTAAGACACGATTTATTTACAGTTCTGCATACCTGTCTGCATTCCCGGCGGCACTCAGATGAGATAGCGAGCTCACAGCAACCGAGCCCTGCCCAGCTGTCAGACTTTCTCGAGACTCCTTTAGACCAATCAATAAATACGCTTGGATCAAAACCCCCGAAATCGTCCATAACCAAACTTTTAGCAAAAATAGCAAAAGTGGCAAAAGACTGTAAATATTGGCTTGCCAATTTCTCTCCAATGCATGATCATCTTACCTGGAAGTGTAGAGTTGATGCAAACCCACAGCTCATTCTACAGAAAATACAAATAATAATAGTGTTGTAATGTCATACAATAGAAGGTTTTAACTGAGCTTAACGCAGAGTTTGTCCATTGTGATGTACCACTTTAAGTTGTTGAAGGATATCTGATGTGTTGTGGCATGCAGTATTGCAATACAGCCATCCGGAGCTTGTATAAACAGACTTAAGAATCATTCTTCTTCCTTGAGTCATGACCTACATCATCACCCATGCCGCCGCCCTCATCAATCATGTTCCGCCTAAATGCTAAACATAAACTAATCTGTTCGAACGCAGCAGCTCCGCTTACCTTAATGGCTTTGACATGTTTTTTATTTTTATTTTTTTGTGAACTCATCCCAAAACCAATTTTTTTTTTTTTTGTCATACTCACCATTGATTCCGAACAGTAACTTGGCAACCTCTGCAGGAGATGCTTCAATCGAGACTCACTCTTTATAGTGGCGAGCTGCAGGAAAAGAAAAGAGTTAATTAAAAAAAAAAAAATTATGTTGAATGTTTTCAAATGGCTTTATGCGGATTGTGGCTCAGCATTAGCATTAGCATCCAATCGAGGATAGCTTACGGTTTAGCCGTGCTAATTTGGGGAAAATAACTGGTAATAATAACACCTAATATATATATATATATATATATATATATATATATATATATATATATATATATATATTTCTTTATTTATATATATATATATATATATATATATATTTATTTATTTTATTTTTTTACATTATACTATCTCTGTAAAAGCCTTGTATCTACAATACAGGCCAAGTTTGGACACACACCTCATTTAATGTGTTTGCTTTATTCTCATGACTATTTACATTGTAGATTCTCACTGAAAGCATCAAAACTAAGAATGAACACATATGCAGTTATGTACTTAACAAAAAAAAAAAAAGTGAAATAACTGAAAACATTGTTTTGATGACTGCTTTGTACACTTTAGGCATTCTCACCTGTGGGAACTCCTTTAATACTGTTGGAAAACCATTTCAGGTGACGACTCTCGAAGCTCATCGAGGGAATGCCAAGAGTGTGCAAAAAAAAAAAAAAAATCATCAGAGTAAAGAGGGACTATTTTGAAGAAACTAGAATATAAGACATGTTTTCAATTATTTCACCTTTTTTTTTTTTAAGTACATAACTCCACATGTGTTCATTCATAGTTTTGATGCCTTCAGTGAGAATCTACAATGCAAATAGTCATGAAAATAAAGAAAATGCATGCATGAGAAGGTGAAACTTTTGGCCTGTACTGTATCTAGCTAGCTAGCTTTCTAGCTAGCTCGATAGCTCGATAGATAGAGAGATAGATAGATAGAGCTAGCTAGCTACAGCTAGCTAAATAGATAGAGCTAGTAAGCTAGCTAGGCCAGATATATTTGGCCTTTACAGAGATAGTAATGTAAAAAAAAAAAAAGACAAATATAAGGTGTTGTGTTTCACTTCTAGTAAGACAGAAAAGCAACACAAGATTGAGTATTTTATAACAATATAATATTTTATAACAACTTTTTAGATATATATATATATATAGATATATCGCGCTAGCTAGCTAGCATTTTTTGTTTTTGTTTTTGCTCAAGTCATATTGATGTAAAGCAACAGATGTGAAAATAGTTAGCCCACAGATAAGTTCACTTAAACATCAGTTTTGAATCCGAGACAGCGGTGCACACATGGTGTCGTGTGTGCAGTCACTGCCTAGCGTGATGTAAGCTTCACACGTTCACATCATATTGGGCATAAGCTAGTTATTTATTAGAAATGACATGAAAAAAAAAAAAAAACGCCTGTGGGGATAAAGAATAGAAGGGGGAAAAAAATGCTAGAAGATTGGAATGTGATAATCATGTGTCACCCTTGTCGTTTTTGTTAAAAACATCTCAAAATGGCTGTTTTGATTTGGAAGGACATCTGACTGTAGCAGAAAATAGCCACAAGGAAGAGATGTGTTTTCAACACTATTTTTTTTTTCTTCCATTGGATGAGAACAAACGTCCTCAAAAGCAAAAACAGTAGCTGTATTTGGACATTCGTGTAAGTTGAAAAGACCACTACTGTGCTGACTTGGACTACTTTGACAACAAAGGAAAAACTCAAGACCAAGCAGCACAGCGATGCCTTCGTTTATTATTAAAGACAGTGAACCAAGACGCCATTTCATTGAGGTCCATTTCAAGACTGATGGCTTCTTTCATTAGAGTGGATACTACGGAGCCAGCGAACAGCGCGCGTCTTTGGGGAGAAAAAAAATAAAATATTGAGACGATAATGCGACGTGCCATCAAAGGCTGACGAATCAGCAGGTTTTCATTTCGTCAAGTCAAAAAGAGTTGAGTCTGATGAGTTATTCTCTGTCCTTGTATTTGTTTCCAGCTAAATCAGACTCACTTGTTTACGAACTCCTCAAAGTTTTTTTTTTTTGCGTGTCAGATGGGCTGTAAGGTTACTCGCAAGTAGTTGATGAATAATTGGTCATTTTTTTCTTTCTGAAGTGCCATGCGCTACGTAAAAAAAAAAATTGTAGAAAGACTTTCTTTGCTTTGCGCAAAACGCCTGCTCTAGGAGTTCAGCGTGGCGATAGTAGCAAGCCTTCCACCGCGTGGCTTGTCAAAAACAGCTCCTGTTTCGCGAAACTTGACGAGCGCAAACTCAAACTGGCATTGAACAAGCTAGCTAGCTACTGAAACTTAGCTAGCTAGCTAGCTAGCTAGCTAAGTTTCAGTCCTATGATCACTAAATTAAAAACAGCAACCAAATTAGGATAAGCCCTTTTGATTCATTCATGAGTGTAATTATGTTGTAAATATAGCTAAAATGGGTGTAACCGCTAAACGGGAACTCTCATTTGATGTAAAATAGAACTGTTGATTAGAATACGTGCCTGGCACTGACACCCCCCCCCCCCCCGTCCCCCCCTACACCACTCCAACATTTTGAGGTGACTGCACTTGTAAAAGACCATCGTCCTTCATTCTCCATCTTTTTGATCCTCATCTATTTCTTCCTCCTTTTCCTCTTTTGTGGCATTTGCTAAAAGATGCAAGAAACCACTTCCTCAACACGTCCACTCCAAGCGCCATGAATTGGACTCGGCCTGTTTGCTGGTTGCGTCCCAAAAAAAAAAAAAGAAAAAAAAAAAGAAGCTTTCTTTGCGCTTCATTTCATCATGTCCTGTTTTGTTAAGGAGGTCACGGTGGCGGATTCCGAACGGGACATTGGTGTCACCTGCCCCTAATTGAAGCAGGGTGAGAGAGAACTTTTACTCTGTACTTCAAAGAGTAAAAATGCACACACACTAAAAACAACTTTACGCTACCCCTCCCCTTCAAAAGCTTCTATTCAGGGGCCAACAAATGGACTGTGGAATGGATTAGAGTGCCTGCGTGCGCTGCGTGTGCGCTCGTACCTGATCGCAAGCTTCTTTGCAAGGGGAGAACTCGGCGGCATGATGGCAACAGGAGGGATCTGAAAGCACACACACAATTGGTATTTACTAGGGAAATTTTGATGAATATCGGTATCGGCCTTTAAAAAAAAAAATCTCAAGGAACTAGTTATTAAAATTTTTAGTTAACTTTATAAGAGATGCTGCTGACCCTGGGAACCGTCTGAACCTTTTCTTTTTGTTCGACATGAAAACAAAGATATGCGAAAGTTTAAGATTTCAGATATTTTTGAATTTTGGAAAAAAAATATTTACTGTTAAAAGCTATAGAGAGCTACGGTATTTATTTGTTTAAGTTTCCATTCAACTATTTAAGACGTACTGATAACCTTGGGAGCTTCCTGAACATTTTTGATAGAAATTTAGGATGCCTATTGTCTAAGATAAAAAAAAAAAAAAACTTCTACATTTTGAAGTGTGAAAAAATTGCTCAATAAACCTGCTTTAAGTGATTACAACAAAGTCAAGATTGGCATTTGTATTTATTTATTTATTTTTACTCCAATATCCCCTCACTCCCTACCTTTTTTTTTTTAAACCGAAAATGAATATCAGCTCCAAATATCGGTTATCGGCCTCTATGACTACTAAGAATCGGTATCGGCCCTGAAAAAAAAAACATATCGGTCCATCTCTAGTATTCACAATAAGAACATACTGACAGTATAAACTGACTTTTTTTTTTTCTTTTTTTCAAAATACTGGATGCTGCACTGAAAACTGTTGTCGCTCAATAAAAAATTTGAAACACAGATGTTTTTTCCAAAACCAAACATTACAATGTTGCTTTTAACAGAAAGCTCTGATGTAACCGTTTTTTTTCAAAATAACGATTATATATATACGGTATATATATAATTGCATGACAGCTTGTTTTTAACATGTCACCCGTTGCAGGACACCCCACATTTCAACACTTCATGTCATCTCTAAAAAAAAAAATAAAAAAAAAGATTGACTCACTAAATGCGAGAAACAAACACACAGAAGCAAGAGAGGGTGTGTTTTGTGGCAAGAGAGGTCCAAACCGCAGCACCGGCCCAGGGTTCCAGTAAATGTCTTGGCTCCGTTAGCTGTGGACAAACTTCACCCGCCTGCTCGATGTGGCCAAACACTTTTAACGCAGTAGTGATGTTGGACTCGACCGGACTTTTAGCTGCCCTTATGCAGTTACTCATGTTGACAGGTGAAACCTGGGGTGTGTAGACTTTTGATAACATATCTGCTTTTTTTTCATATAAGGTGCTTTATTTCCCCACTTCGAGTCACCAAACCTTTTGTTCCTGAGGCATAAAAGAAAATGAGTGCACTTGACAGGCAAGGCATTGAGAGAAAGAAACCATCACACCCACTTATCATTGTGTCGTTGTGTATGGTTAAAAACGCTGTGGTGTGTCCTCAGCTGCTTGACACGGGGGAGGGGGGGGGGTTCTGGATTCCATCAGCAGGTCCAGGCGTCTTTGATGCTTTAAGGAGGAGCAGACTTCCACCGTATGTGATTTGTGTGCGCAGTGTGTGATTTAGTACAGTGCCCATTCTAAACGGGCCTCTTTCAGAATTGGCTGGAAAGATGCTGGCAGCCGTTTCAAAGATCACTTTTGGTGTCATAAAAATGCCGCCGGAGGAGTTGTGGGCAAGATACAGAGCAGGTGAAAGGGCTGCGTCACAGTGACCATGTGACATCGCACCAGGTTGATTGGGGATCCCTTTCTGCCCCCCCAAAAAAATAAAATTGCTTGAGAAAAGCTATGTTAACTCGTTCACTGCCATTGACGGCTATAGACGTCAAAAATTCATTTGAACTATTTTTATTAGTTTCATCCTCTGACAACCTAGAATTGTTTTATTGTACATTTAGAATGGATATAAAATTTGTGATTAATCTTGAGTTAACTAGTGAAGTCATGTGATTAATTAAAATAAAATAAAAAATTATCGCCTGATGCCCCTAATAAAAAGAAAAGAAAAGGAAAGATTATTAAAAATTAGGGGCGTCAGACGATGACATTTTTTAATTGTAATTAAATCGCATGACTTCAATAGTTAACTCACGATTAATCACAAATAAAATAATAAATAATAAAAAGAAAAGAAAAGGAAAGATTATTAAAAATTAGGGGCGTCAGACGATGACATTTTTTAATTGTAATTAAATCGCATGACTTCAATAGTTAACTCACGATTAATCACAAATAAAATAATAAATAATAAAAAGAAAAGAAAAGGAAAGATTATTAAAAATTAGGGGCGTCAGACGATGACATTTTTTAATTGTAATTAAATCGCATGACTTCAATAGTTAACTCACGATTAATCACAAATAAAATAATAAATAATAAAAAGAAAAGAAAAGGAAAGATTATTAAAAATTAGGGGCGTCAGACGATGACATTTTTTAATTGCAATTAAATCGCATGACTTCAATAGTTAACTCACGATTAATCACAAATAAAATAATAAATAATAAAAAGAAAAGAAAAGGAAAGATTATTAAAAATTAGGGGCGTCAGACGATGACATTTTTTAATTGTAATTAAATCGCATGACTTCAATAGTTAACTCACGATTAATCACAAATGTTATATCTGTTCTAAATGTACAATAAAACAATTCTAGGTTGTCACATAAAGAAACAAAGTGAAACTAATATAAATAGTTCAAATGAATTTTTGACGTCTATAGCCGTCAATGGCAGCGAATGAGTTAATCAAGGTAAAACGACGAAATGTCTTTATCTGAAAAGTTTGAAAGTTAATGTTGAAAGTAGTTATAAGTAGCTCCTTATAATACAGTAAATTATATTCAACATTTTTTGAGTAAGGCAAAATTAATATTTTTCATTGGGATAAAATCAAAATTTAAGGTTTGAACTTGTCAACGTACTGTTTAGAAAATGTTAACCATCATTTATTTGTTACATATTTGCCACGCAAAACATTTATTTTTTTATGCTACTGTAAAGAATAAAGTGACTCACAACGTCTGCTCTTTCAGCAACCTCAACTTATGTCTTCAACAAAATACTTTTTTTTTTCTTAACCATAACTGAGAGGACATAACTGCTCGTTCAAACAATGGCAAGTGACAATTATTGGCGAGCGGGACATGGAATGACGGAGGCCATTCAATCATTAAAAATAGGAGGCCTCTTGCTGGCTTGCTAATGAGCGCCGGCCCCATTTTAGAGTTCAGCATATTTAACGAGTACTCAGTTACATTCAGGAGGTCAAAACAAAAATGAGAGAAGATTTCACTCACAAGGGAAAAGAGCATCTGTTGCTGTAAAACCAACAATGTCTTTAAATTTCAGCATGGGAGTCACATTAACATCAGCAACTGCCGCCCAAATCGAGTTGAACTGGGGACAAACCCAACCACAATCAAATTTAAAGCAAATGTGACTAGTGATCGCTATCCAAAATATTAATATCAGTGGAAACCTTAATATTTGATGAAACAAAACATCAACTTTGCACACGCACATACAAAAAATAAAAATAAAAATAAAAAAACTATAAAAAAGAGAGAGCAATGATGATGACTTGTCGAATCGGTAAAATTACCGAATGAACAATACTGAGCTCTCTCTCTCTCTCTCAAAAAAAAAAAAAAAAATATAAATAAAAAATTATAAAAAAATAAAAAATTAAATCACAGCAAATTTAAAGCAAATGTGAAAAGTGATAGCTATCCAAAATATTAATATCAGTGGAAACCTTAATATTTGATGAAACAAAACATCAACTTTGCACACGCACATGCACATACTCACGCACATATAAAAAAATAAAAATAATAAAATAAATATTAAAATTAATAAAAAAGAGAGAGAGCAATGATGATGTCATGTCGAATCGGTAAAATTACCGAATGAACAATACTGAGCTCTCTCTCTCAAAAAAAAATACCAAAAAAAATAAAAAATAAAAAAATAAAATCACAGCAAATTTAAAGCAAATGTGACAAGTGATAGCAAATCCAAAATATTAATATCAGTGGAACCTTAATATTTGATGAAACCAAACATCAACTTTGCACACGCACATGCACATACTCACGCACATTCAAAAAAATAAAAATAAAAATTAATAAAAAAGAGAGAGAGCAATGATGACTTGTTGAATCAGTAAAATTACCGAATGAACAATATTGAGCTTTCTCTCAAAAAATAAATAAATAAATAATAAAATCACAGCAAATTTAAAGCAAATGTGACAAGTGATAGCAAATCCAAAATATTAATATCAGTGGAACCTTAATATTTTATGAAACCAAACAGCAACTTTGCACACGCACATACGAAATAAAAATAAATAAATAAAAAAGAGAGAGAGAGAGAGAGAGAGAGAGAGAGAGCAATGATGATGACATGTCGAATCGGTAAAATTACCGAATGAACAATACTGAGCTCTCTCTCTCTCTCAAAAATAAAAAAATAAAATCACATCAAATTTAAAGCAAATGTGAAAAGTGATAGCAAATCCTAAATATTAATATCAGTGGAACCTCAATATTCAATGAAACCAAACATCAACTTTCACACAAGCACCAGAGAGGCTATCCTAACATTCTGCTTCCTGCATTCCTAAGATCCGCAGCAGACTCTCTGGCGGGGGGGGGGATTTTAATGGATGGGGGTCCAAGGTCACTTCCTGTGCATTGATTAATTATGAATGGCCATATGGAGCTGGATATTATCCGGTTTGTAAGAATAAGAGATAACGCCAAATACATGTGTTTGCTTGTTTTGTTGAGCGCAAAATTTTTATTAAAAAAATCGACATCTCACGTTTCATGTTTTGTCATGTTTTTGCCGTGTCTTGTCTGCTCGTTTATTTTTTTGTCTCCACCTGCTCTCATCAGCTGTTTCTTGCGTCTACCAATCACCACCCTCCAGCTGCCCATGTCTTGCCCAGGTGTGCCTCATTGTCTCGTCAGTTTTCTTGTATTTATGCTGCATTCGAGGATGGTCGGAAGTCGGGTATATCCGAGTTGTTGTTTTTTTCCCCCAGTTCCGACCTTAATGCGTTCAAAGCGAAAGTAAACAACCAGAATGGCGGATAGTGATAAATTGTTTTTTTATTTTGGTCTTCAGAACTGATTTTGACCTCCAGCAAACTTGCCTTCTCGCAATTTTGCTTCATTTATTTATAAGCATTCCAAGCAATTCAGTTCAGTAGTTCACCGTAATAATTTCAAATTTCAATAATTTGTGTTACGTGAAGTTATGTCCAGTATTTATGAATGAAGAAAGCTAGTTTTATACTCGAGTAAATTGTGTTGTGGTAGTGGTGTCTGTTCATCTAAAATGACAAAATTGTCGCATCCGTGTTACAATGGAATGTACTGTGAAGGATTATTCACACTGCACTTAGCACAGCCGCACGATTATTACTAGGGGCTGGACTCGCTCCTAAAATAGTCATTCGCTAATCACGCCGACGTCAGCTAACGAATTCCGGTATATGATTTATTTCCACGCTACTCGCGGCACTTTTATCACTCAAAAGAACGGCTCCACGCTGCAAAAAAAACTACTTTTATTGGAATAACTCGATCGTGACTTTTTCCTTCTACTATCTAATGTGGCTACAACTTAACAGTGTATCAGACCACGTGGAACCACACTGCCCCTAAGTGGCCAAATCGAGTACAACATGAACAGCGCTCCCAATAAAGGCACACACAAACAAGGGCAAGACAGTAAAAAATAATTTAAATAAAATCGATTTTGGGACATTTAAAATCGATTCTGAATCGTACTAAATGAGAATCGCGATTCTTATGAGAATCGATTTTCGGTTCAGAACGATTTTTGCTTCCAAATGATTTGATTGACAATGGTTTTTGCTTGAATCTATAAATGTGCAAAGAAGATCTACTCCAGTCTGACTCGCTAATGCTAATTAGCGCGCCACTCGCGGCACTTATATCACTCAAAAGAATGGCTCCACGCTGCAAAAAAACTACTTTTATTGGAATAACTCGATCGTGACTTTTTCCTTCTAATCTCTAATGTGGCTACAACTTAACAGTGTATCAGACCGCGTGGAACCACACTGCCCCTCAGTGGCCAAATCGAGTACAACATGAACAGCGCTCCCAATAAAGGCACACACAAACAAGGGCAAGACAGTATAAAATAATTTAAATAAAATCAACTTTGAGACATTTAAAATCGATTCTGAATCGTACTAAATGGGAATCGCGATTCTTATGAGAATCGATTTTTTGGCATACACCTACTATCTACGTATTGATATCTATGCAAATGGCCACTCGCTTGAAAATGCTTCCTTTCGGTTTTGCGTTCTTTTTCTAAACAACCGTGTTTCAATCAACTTTTTTTTTTCTCTCTCTCTCTCTGTGTGTGACTGCTACGTAAGCTTCGTGATAAATCTTCCAATCTATAATTCGTCCCACCCTCTCACCAGACATGAGCTCATAGCCACAGCAAGGTGTATCACAGGATAGAGAAGTAGTTGGGAAAAGGAAAAGAAGAGCTGAGGAGGCCAACCACGGGGCAGAGACTCAAGTTTTCTGTTTACTGTAACAACAGGCATCCACAGTCAAGATTGATGTGCCACATATCACACCGCCACGAATAAGAGTCATCCTCTGACCGCAGTCCGTTCGCGCCACGGCATTACATCAGTATTGCGGCAAAAAAGAATCACCGACAAACATGAAGCAATAGCTTTAAACTGCGAAGATACAAAACGATTATTAACTGCTCTGTCGGGGTTGCTGCTCTTTTTTTTTTGGTCGCATTTTACACGCGGTATCTCCTCAATAACAAAAACTTCAAAACAGATTACATTCTCGGTGGTTCTGTTTGGATCTGGACTCCAGTGAGTAACAACTAGTCAAGTCCACAGCCAACCAGCTGTAGACGGTTAAAGATCAATAGAAAAGAAAGACTTGTCCGCAATAACAAGCCAATTGCATGTTTTCGAAGATAATGTGTGATAATATGATAACAGCGTTTACAGGAAATTAGTAGAAGATGCAATTACATCCAAACAACATTCTTTTGAGTTTTATAAAAAGGTTCACGTCCAGATGATGCTTGTTTTGACTTACTGACTTACTGTATGCAATTGCAGGCATAACACACGCGGGCATTTCCTTTGTTCTAGAATTACTAACTTAATAGGAAAAAGAGCAGTGGCAATCCGAAAACAATTTTCCATTTTCATGGACCAAATCAAAGCTGCCATGAAAATGAACAGCCCGCATAAATTATTATTATTATTTTTAAAATCTGTTCTCAGTTAAAAATGGCCTTGTGTCCAATGGCTAAGGGGAAAAAAGAACAAGAGAAGAACACATGCAAACTCCTAAAATGTTGAATTTTTAAAAACAATTTCCTCTAATTACCATGGTTCACTAGCAACTTTGGCATAGTGTCTTAATTCAATTAAAAATAAAAGGCTACTGAGCCACTGTGAGCAGCAAAAACTTTCGTTTGAGAGCGCTAATGGAGATATCGGAGCATAACACATTAATTAGACTCACACACACATTAATCAGGACGAGATTCTTTGGTTTTATTTCAGTGTTACTGATCTAATATTATAATAAATAAACAAACTAATAAATAAATAAATACAAATAATTATAATAAATAAATATAATCCTAATACTCAAAATAAAACAAAATTTTTCTTCACTTTTAACTAGCTTTTTTTTTATTTTTAAGAATCAATTATTATACCAATAATCCATTGTCTGCTGTAACATTAGTCCATGTGGGAAAAAAAATCACTGCATAGCTTCGAGTCAGAGATTTATTTGCGTTATTTGGTTTATCGGGCAGAGTTTGTTTTTTTTGTTGTTCACCACAGCCCTTCTTAACATAAACAATGGTGGTATATAGTAGGGTTGTGCCAAAAAATAGATTCTCATAAGAATCACAATTCTCATTTAGTACGATTCAGAATCGATTTTAAATGTCCCAAAATTGATTTTATTTAAATTATTTTATACTGTCTTGTCTTTGTCTGTGTGTGCCTTTATTGGGAGCGCTGTTCATGTTGTACCCGGTTTGGCCACTGAGGGGCAGTGTGGTTCCACGCGGTCTAATACACCGTTAAGTTGTAGCCACATTAGAGAGTAGAAGGAAAAAGTCACGATCAAGTTATTCCAATAAAAGTTGGGTTTTTTTCAGGGTGGAGCCGTTCTTTTGAGTGATAAAAGTGCCGCGAGTAGCGCGCTAATTAGCATTAGTGAGTCAGACAGGAGTAGATCATTACAATTCCTTGCACAGCTATAAATTGTAGCAAAAATCCTTGTCAAACAAATCATTTTGAATCAAAAATCTTCTTAATCGAAAATCGATTCTGAATCGAATTGCAGGCCCAAAAATCGGAATCGAACCGAATCGTGAGACATTCAAAGATTCCCACCTCTAGTATAAAGGGCTGAGGAGGAAAAAATAGCTAACTCGGTTAAAGTTGACCACAAAAATTGGTTCTGCCTCGAAACTAAAATGTATCATTTTAAAACCGTGTTTGCTGTATGCTCCAATGGAGTAAATTAAAATTAAAAAGATGTCTAAGGTTTGGGGTCGCTTAAAGAAGGACAAAAAACCTTTTATAGAATAACAGCAAAGTGGAGCTGACAGACACAGGTGGCAAATCCAGGTCCAGAAAGTAAAAACTCTGTCACAGTTTGGCTTTAACCCCTGGTGCTAGCTCGCTAGCTAGTTAGCTCGCTAGCAGGTAAACAAGCACCATGGCAGCTAGCACGACAACAGAAACAATTAGTGATAAGGGCTGAAGCCAAACTGTGGCAGGGTTTTTACTTTCTGGACCTGGATTTGCTACCTTTGCTGACCCGGGAACGTGTGATGACGAACTGGCCGCTGTTCAATTTGTTTTTAAGAATATACATAGCAATCATTTGTAAGGAAAGTTACAGTATGTACATGACATAATAATATGATGTGGTTACTATATGGTACATGGTTTTCACATCACGGCCCTCTGAGGGAAACCATAAGTACTATGTGTTTGACACACCAACTTAAATACACGCGGAGAAAATGCCGAATCAACAAAAGCGAAATATAAATAATTTTTAAGAAACAAAGCAAACAGGTGCGGGCGATTTTTACAGTCACATTACATAAGTAAAGTACAGTGTATCTGTAAAAAAAATACAATTAAATTAAATTTAAAAAAAGAGAGCAATGATGTCAAATCGGTAAAATTACCGAATGAACAATACTGAGCTCGCCAGAAAAAAAAGGAAAAAAATAAAATAAAATAAAAAAAAGGCAAAGTACAGTGTATCTGTAAAAAAAATACAATTAAATTAAATTTAAAAAAAGAGAGCAATGATGTCAAATCGGTAAAATTACCAAATGAACAATACTGAGCTCGCCAGAAAAAAAAGGAAAAAAAAAAAAAAAAAAAAAAAAGGTAAAGTACAGTGTATCCTTTCCGGGCAGCTAAAACAGAAAAGCAATTTTGGAAGCAGAGTGTATATTTTTCTACCATCTTGGGCTACATGTTGTATATAGAACTATACATTTAGCTTTCGCTAAAAGCTAGCGCATCCATTTTCTATACCGATCCCAGTTGACTTTGGAATACAGCTCGGACTGTTTGCCCGTCAATCACACGGCACACACAAACAAGCATTCACACTCGCATTCACAAGTCTGAGTATACAGAGAAAAACCAACACAAGCACAGGGAGAACATGCAAACCCCTCACAGGAGGGGGGGGGGGGGAGCAGAGATTGGAACCTCTCGCCCGGGAGGCAGACGTGCTAACCACTAGGTCACCGTTCCGCGCAAAAACAACATTTCATACTCAATTCAACAATCACCAAACTGAACCACGGGCCAAGAAACTTCCACTCCAAAGCGCCACTTTAATCTAATGTTCTGAAAAGTATAATTTTGTTTTGCGGGATTTGGGAGCCCATTCCTGATTACAGTGGACACGGAAAGAAACAGGGCAGACGTTCACTACGCTCCTTCCCCAGCTTTTCCACCTCCTTCTCCGCCCCTTCTGCCCAAATTGGTTCCAGATGCATTCTCTCACGGCTTTGCCTCCACAACAAAAATCACAACATGAAAGAGGTGACGGGGAAGAATTCTCGCCAAACTCAATCGAGGCAAAAAAAAATGCAAGGAATTTTTGACGTCAAATGAGGAAGAAGCCTTTTAGCAAAGCTTGTTGATCATTTTACCATACGGCGATGTTAATCGTACTTTTTCAGAACCTCGCGGAGAGCTTCCGGGCCTTCCTTTTGACTACTCCTCCATTCTATATCGTAGACAATGTGCACCCCAAATGAGGATCTAAGAGCTGTTTTACTTTCATGTTTCGTGCAGATGTGTGAACGAAAAAAAAAAAAGAAAGAAAGAAAAAGAGCAAAGCAAATCCACATCCTTAACCCATGTGGACTTGCACTTCAAAGACCTACATGTTCTAATAATGTAAAAGGGGACGCTTGATTTCAAAACGAGTCCCGGGTTTGAATCGAATGGCAACACACCTTCCCAAAATGGCCTCAAATGTGTCAGCCATTGTAACGAATTGGCCCCAATACACACGCTCACTGTTTGTCTGTCTTAACAAGTACCAGATAATTAGGCCAGTTAAATACTTAAAAGGGCAATTAAATTCAATTAGATAGTCATCATTTTTTATTTGGTTGACACTGGTATAAATTACAATATGGCCCAGCTGTCACTTAACTGTATGCGAGCTATTACGCAAACGTAAATTTTCAAACTGAGCATAATGTCTCAAACCTTTTTTTCTTGAATACACTGGGGTACAGTTGTATTTAATTTTAAATAAATTTGCATTTAAGGGATGCACAGATCATAATTTTCCCGGCCAATCACAAATCTGACTGAGATCCTGATTTCTTTTTTTTCTCCTCCCACATAACCAACATCATACACCTTCTAAGTTCCGGTCTTGTTTTATTGTAAAACATCGAACAATAAATAATAAATTAAAAGCCTATTTGTCATCTCACAGCAGAAGAGGGAGATATATGGATTTTATTTTAAGGGATCGTCCAATCAATGATGCAAGTTGGGGCTGATACCGATCCTGGATCCATTTGTATTATTACTATTACTATTATTATTATTATTTACAATTTCACTTCCATGTGATACATTTGAACTGAAGACATTAAGTCATTTTAGTTCCTCACATTTGACACATAATGTAACCGTTCAAACTGTGCATTATGTCATAGCTTTTATTAAATATACTCCTTATGAATAAAACCTGCCTAGCTTTTGATGAAACATGTTATTATGTTGGAGAGAAGTATTTTTTGTGAAGCTGTACTGTGACAACTTATTATCAATAGTGTATCAAAGCTAATCGAAACTACTACTGCTTGCTAATAAATGCGTGCTTAAAATAACATTTACCGCTCAGTTTTGGAGATAAAACTACTAAACTGGTTATCTCATGATGTCGTAAATTCTTCCAATGTCGCGCCATAATCCAACACGAGCTATTTAAACGGTTCCGTTATTCAGACTCGAGTCTCACGAGAAGTACTTAAAACACTCTAAAAAATGAATCAATAAAATGCTATTCAACCAGCATATTTCACACTGAGAGGTGAAATTGGATTGTAAATAGCTAATACGAGGACATACCGAACGGGCCAACGGGAGGTCAGCTGTCACTAAATCCACAAACTTTGAAAAAAAAGAAGTTAACACTCGAGCTGTGGACATCTTTTCCCCCTCTTTTGAATGTCAGGAAATAGGCGGAGAATGGGGAATAAGTTGACAAATGACTTTGGTGGAGAAGTCATAAACGAGAACTCACCCTGAGCTCGCAGCGGCGGGAGGTAAAAGTTTGCGGCGAAGAGGAAGCCGATTATCTGGCGACACACACGCATCTTATTGATATCCTAAAGTGCATCGTGGACGAGAAGACATGGAGAAGGCTGGAGATGTGACATGATGGTCCATGGAGGCTCTCTTTCGCTCGCTTGCTCTCCCTCTCGGACAGCCTTGCTCCCCCCACTGCGCCCCTCTCTCTCTCTTTCTCTCTCTCTCTCTCTCCTTTTTGGAACATGCGCAGAAGAAAGTTTGGGCCACCCCGTTTCACACATGGGGAAATATTTATTTATAATTCAACCTTTTTTTTTTTTTTTAAATAAAAGTTTTCTTCTATACACGTCTCTTAAATTAGCATTCGTAATGGTCACAGGAAGTCGAGTTGAAGTACAGAAACTGTAAAAAAAAATAAAATAAACAAATAAACTGGTAAAAGTCGAATACGTGCTAATTCGACTCAATTACTTATGTTAAGAAATATAATAAAAATGCAGACTCTGATATTTGCTTACAGAAAGTATAGATCAGCACTAGAGGCATATGGGCCGATTCTTACGGTTAATAGTGTGAGCAAACAAATCACAGTGTTACAGTGTTAAAGCTATAGCTCGAAAATGTACTTTTTTGGAATATTTGGCTAAGTAATTTTCCCATTAAACTCATTTTAAAAAAAAACAAAATAAAGAATATTTGGTACAAACCCGTGGGCGGTATTTTATTTTGAAATGGCTTGGTCAGAACCAACAAAAAGCAGAAAAAAAGGTCACAATAACGCCTAGGGGTTAAGACAATATAAATAAATAAATAAAATTCTTCTTTTTTTATTCTCACACTTGTACACGTTTTTATAAGCATTGTCCCATACAGTAAATTATATTTAATATAAAACATGAACAGTAGAGTTATGACTAATTGATCATGATTTTGTTCATGAACGAGTGGTTTAGAGATCTTTTTAAATTCAAATGGACCAAAAATCCTCCGCATTTCTGCCACTCAAATTTCTAATTTAAGTAAGTATTCTCAGATTTCTGGAGTCTTGCATGAAAGCAGACTGATTATCTTGTGTGTTGAATTAAAACCAAAAAAAAAAGGCAAACATCTGCTTGTACTTTATGATCAAGATCTTTGCCAATTTTTTGACATATTACGGACCAAGCAAGTAGTTGGCGCTATATTGTGTCAGTTTGACACATCACAGACTCATCTAAATCAGAAAGAAAAGTCTTGATGAAATTTTCTATATCAAAAGTAAACAGTGAGAAAAAAAGTGGTATGGAAAATCCCCAGCTTGTTGTAACCCTAATGCACTTCTATCTTTAAATCACGATTGTTTACCATGTTTATTTACAAATCTATTGCTATAATCTGAGCAAACAAACATTCCGATAATCCCAATATCATGATAGTGGAATGAATAGAAGACCCAATTTAAGAGGAAGAGCGAGGTGGGAGGCACGGCCTTCCAAGTGTGTCGCCTCATTGTCCCCCTTAATACCCGTGTCGGCTGAGCCGAGGGGCTTTTTGTGCCACAGCAGGGAAATCTGTGTCCAATAAGACACCCCCTTTTGTAATGGGTCAAAGGTCGGCATGAGGAGGATGTCAAGGGCTGGGAGTCAGCACATTGGCTCCGTGTGCGGAGACTACATCATGTCAACAAGCACGAATAGTGAGAGGCCCGAGAAAGTCGTTCATATAGAGATATCCTATATATATATATATATATATATATTAGGGTGTTTTATCTGTCATACATTTTTTTGCAAATCATTAAAAACAGCTTCACCACTAAAACCTGTTGAAGAGAGAGTCTCTTGTTTGTTCTTGAATGTACAATACAAACCCTGAAGCCAGTCGCACCATCGCTCTCTTTCTGCCCAACTGGCTCAGAGATATAAACATAAAGGTTGATTGTCCAGCAGTCAGATGTGCGATTCAAAGCTGTTTTGTTTCTCCATTAGGCCCGTTGCTGAATCCACTAATGAGATTTTACAGAGATAAATATTAGTTTAGATAGGAATAAAATATCCCAATTTAACACTAATATCGCGCTATATTGTTGTTTATCTAAATACGGGTGCCAAACTCATTTGAATTCACCCAAATTTGGTCATGAGTCGGAAATGCGTTGCCTTACAATTGATTTATTAGTTCGAGGCTCGATGTAAGCGTACAGAAGGTTCCAGTAAGTCCATTCATGAAAATGTTTTTTTTGCGCACAGTTAGAAGCACTGTTGTTGTCGCATCTCGTCACAATGGTATGTGTCATTATGGAGTGAGGCAGGAGTGAGTGTGACATAAATATTCACACACAATAAATGAAAACACCCTATATAAGCTGGACATAATTTGATTTTTTTGTATAAGAAAATCCAAATCTAATAATAATAATAATATAAAAAAATATAAATTATTTTATATAAATTATTTTTTTTTAAGTAATGAAAATAGTTACTTGCCTGGTAACGAGTTACTTTCATTTTGAAGTAATTCAATTACTAACTCAGTTACTTTTGTTAGCGAGTAATGAGATTGTCCTATTTATAATTATCTTATTGCAGAGTAATCTCAAATTTCTTAGCAAATTAGCTCAAACTTTTCCATCAAATCCTAACAGCCAAATTTCAGAATATTTTTTAATTAATCGGTTATCATAATTTTATTTTGATACGTTTCTGAATTGGCATCGACCTAAAAATAGTTTGTTTGATTTTGGCTTCATTGTAAAAAAAATCCAACACCATAGACTTGAATATTGCCAGTCGCTGAAAGTTCTTCATTAGTTCGAACCGGCATTTTGTCACATCGTGACTAGTAAAGGCTTGCTTGAGCAACGGAAACCTTACTCACAAGCTTTTCATGACAGACGCGGCATCTGACATGTTCCCCATTCCTACATTGCAGCAACTTTTTTTTTGTTTATGTTCCACAGGCAGCAATTAACTTCCTTTCAGCATCTGTCAGAATGTGGAGCAAAAAAAAGTCACACTCAAGACTGAATTCCAAAGCAGGTGAATTGAAAAGTTGTATTTAACAAAGCAAACACCTGTCATGTTCACGCTAGCTGTACAGTAGTGTTGATGCGTCTGCAGCTGCGTGATTTTCACACACACAATCACTTGGGGAGGGGGCGGCGGTGGGGGCAGACACGGACAAAGAGGAGTCAGTCTGTCAGTGCTTGGGTGTCAAGTAAGATGGATGACAAAGAGGGAACATATGGTTTGCTGTTGTTTTCCTACTAAATCCTCCTTTTAGCGTGGAGCTGTTAGCTTCATTTACAAGTGTTTGGGTTGAGATTGGGTTGACATGAGTGGGACAGAACATGACACATATTGTTACTCAACGTATAATAAAAGAAAAATAACACCAGCCAACATAACATGCTGCTTTAATAACAATGTATGGAAAGTCGGGCATTTAGTTCATATCCACCATGCTACTATGCTAATAGGACAAGTAGGCTACAAGTTACTAAATTATTACAATTTTGTAGAACATATATAAGAAATTGTGTTCTAAATGTAAGTCGGTAAATAGATGTTTTTACATGCATGGGTACTTTTAATGGTGGGGGAAAGTATTACTTGAGGTGGGGAGCGTGGCTGCTTGGGTGGAGTGCACCTTGAGGCCATATGTGGACCAAATGTGCCCACAAACGGCATAAAAACACATTCCCACGGAAAAAACGATATAGCCTGTAGGCAAAACTTAATATAGCTTTATGTACCTTTTGGTGAAAACATTCCAATTATTGAGTCAGAATTGTGTAAATGGATCGAGATCCAATTTCAACGCACGCTAAGAACTAGCAACGAGCTAGCCAAGGACGAATTGTTTTATTCTCTTTGGTGTGCAGGTGCTATCAATATTTATATTTTACTCAATAAAGTGATAAACGTTTTGTTTTTAATAAAGAAAACCACACGGCCTAGTGAGTGACATGAGGAAAAAAATTCAAGACTAGTTGCAACATTCAACTTTTGTTCCATTTTTTCACATCATAAAATCTTTATTTCTATTGTTAGACTATACATATACATAGCCTATAGTATATATTATTTGGACACCACTGGGCCAACACTCAGTCCCAGAGGGGATTTCCCCCCCTCCATATTCCCCTTAAACCTGGGATAATGAGCACCGCAGAAAGAAGCCCATTGTATATTCACATAGCAATTTAGTGTTTATTAATGTAGTTTAAAAAAAAACAAAAAAAAAACGTTAGAATTTTATTGTAAGTACTGTTAGTAAGTACCTAAACAGTTGTTTGTTTTTCTAACTGAGAAATACTTACTTTTTGGGGACTGATTATTATGTGAATAGATACTAGTTTGGTACGTTTTTTTGTGGAAATGCTTAATTACTACTATCAAAGGGATAAGAGAATACATAACTCAAATTCAAGATTTATATTTGTCGATGTACTGTAATTCAATTCGCTGCTACAGTCCTGTATGTTTTAACAGTGCAAGTTTCCCTTCCAACAGAAGGTGGCGGTAATGTATCAAAACGCTATTTGAGAGTCACGCAAAGATGATGAAGAAGAAGCTGGTCACGTCGCTTCTGCGTAATGACGTCATTCGTTACGTATTCGGACGTGCCCTCACGTCTCATAACCCAGTCGTGAGCTTCCCTGCTCGTTGACATTGGAACAGAACTACTTCAGTAAGTGGTTATTTTGATTTTGTGCTGTTACACTCCACGTTCAATGTGAGTAATCATTCCAAACTGCTTTTGTCTACTGTATGTCTTTCGCTGGAAATATTGATATTTGTTCGTAAATTCAGTTAATATTAGCAATGTCGCGACTCGCTAGCTTGTCTGTTCGTTTAAGTAGCTGCTCAGCATCCAAACGATTTCATAGTAATTGATCATTATATTGAATTTGCCAATAAAACGCAGGCGTGTTAGGTAAAAATTCACGCGTTGCTGTAAAGTGCTAATGTAACACAGAGGTCATTTTTAATTGTGTCCAGGTGTCATCTCGTCATTATCAATACGTTATTTTTTTATGTCTTATGAGACTCATTATGACGTAAGTACGTACGCGTTAATTACCCTTGAGGTTACACAATTAGTATTTTGTTTACCTGCTTGACGTAAACGCATTGGTGGGAAATACTAGTGTGCTGTACTGTACCTGAGTAGATTTTCCCGTTTTTTTGTGCTTGAATCAGGCAGGATGGGGGCCTCCACTTCAACACCTGCTGCTCCCACTGTTCGGGCAGAGGCAATGATTGCTACCCCTCCTCAAGGTTGTCCTATGCACAAAGAAAATCAGCCTCTTCAAGGTGATGATGCACAATCTAATGTCATGGAAACTGTGGTAACATTATCTAATAAATGTGTCTACTCTTGTATATTAAACAAAAAAAAATAGTAGTATCTCCCCCATCAGAGTGTCCCATGCATCAAGCTCAGCCAGTTACAGGTAGGTAACAAGTGAATAGGTCTACCGGCATATACAATACCTTACTGTCCGTATTGCGTTGGGAAATCATCAATCTGGTGCTCCGGTCTGGTTGCAGTGTCGCCGCCTTCGGAGTGTCCGATGCATAAAGCCGAAGACAGCCCAGCTCACCAGGATCGGGCCTATGAATTTGTAGAGTGTCCCATAAAAGCTGCAGCAGACTCGAATAATGACATCGACCCAGCAAATATGGTACAAGAAAGACATTTGTTGCGCTTTTATTTTTTTTGTTGGACTTGGACCCTTTTTTTTTTATTTCGTCTTAAGCGTAACTGTAGATCGAGTCTGTGTAAACCTGCAAGACCTTCCTGTAAAATAACTTTTGAACTATTATTGTCTTTTTTTTTTTAATTTCTTTTGCGACCCATTATCCTCACAGATGCCACCTCCTAACCAAACGCCCGCTCCAGACCAACCCTTCAAGCTTTCGGTCTCCAGGGAAGAATCTACCATTCCCCGCCACGGCACGGAAAAAAAGCACTGGGTGTACCCATCTGAACAGATGTTCTGGAACGCCATGCTGAGGAAGGGGTCAGTGTGTGTCAAACTGGCTTATACGGTAGCAATATGTCGTTTAGATTGAACACCCTTTTTGTGCTAATATACACTCAAGGTGGCGCTGGCGTGAGGATGACCTCGCCGCTGCCGACATGAACAACATCATCAAAATCCACAACAAGAACAATGAGCAAGCCTGGCAGGAGATCCTGAAGTGGGAAGCTTTGCACGCAGGGTGAGTAGAATGGAACAGAACATTTTCCCGCCATATTTGTATCTAAACCTGTCAAATATTCTTGCAGCGAATGCCCATGTGGTCCAACCTTGAAGAGGTTCGGTGGAAAAGCCAAAGAGTACTCGCCCCGGGCTCGCTTCCGCCATTGGATGGGGTAAGCCGATCTTCATTGTGATGGGGATATAGATATCTACTGCATATTTGTATTTTATTGATTTTTATTGAATCTTTTTATCATGTTTTTATTTTTAACCCTGGAGAACCCAAGGACCCTTTTTTTCTTTGGAAAATTATGAATTATACATTAAATGACTGCTATAAATTCACTGAACACCAAAATATATGTTTTTTCAATTTGAACTCTTTATTCCCTAATTTAGGATTAGGGCGAAATTTGACCCTTTTGGGATTTAGGGGTATCATTTCGAAAAATCTGAATAACAAAAATGATCAGTAAACTATTTAGAATTTAAGAAAATAAATCAATCACAGCTAGCTATCAGACACAGCTACATTGAACAATATAATTTTTTTGTTTTATTTCTTGCATTTTAGAACTGGATTTTGAATGTACAAACACTTTGGCCAATGGAAACAAGAACACAGGGACAAAATAACTGCTGGGAAAAAAAATAAAGGTCTTTGTTATTTGAGTAGCAGAATTTATAGGGGCCAAATTTGACCCCGTGGGTTCTCCAGGGTTAAAAAGCTAACTTTTTTTGGGGGGTGGGGACAGATTCCATTCATTTATGTTCTGTAGTGTAGATAGAAAGTAGAACACAGATTATTTTCACTTTTTTGATACTCCGCTCTCCTCTGAAGATCATGCAAACAACGGGTTCATGATGTCGTGCCGGTCGAGAAACGACGCTTAAGCGCTACAAAACAGCATACGGAGTGCCTCATTTGCCTCGTCTCTCTCTCTCGCAGCTACGAGCTGCCCTTTGACCGTCACGACTGGATCGTCGACCGCTGCGGGAAGGAGGTGCGCTACGTCATCGACTATTACGACGGAGAGATCAACAAGGAAACCTACCAGTTCTCCATCCTGGATGTACGTCCGGCGTTCGACTCTTTCGATGCCGTGTGGGATCGCATGAAAGTCGCCTGGTGGCGATGGACCTCGTGAAGAACTTTTGCATGAACTTCAAACACATAAATATACACACAAGTTGCTCATTTCAACTCTTTGCAAGTTTTGGTGCTGTCTGAAGCGAATCAACTTTTTGGAAATAATCATTGCTTTTAAAAAAAAAAAACTCGACTTGCTTTGTAGTTCACTGTTGTTTTTTTTAACAGTATATGCTGCTTAAGTTATGGTATTTTTTCTTTACAAAAATATATCAATATCACAAAATATTGTGTTCTGTAATAAACAAATTAGTTATTGATTTTTTTTAAGGTCAAAGTAACTCATAGTGTAAACATGGAGACCATTGATTAAAATCAATGAATATACTGTATTACTGTAACTAAATAAAGATATCCGCAAACCTATTGGACACAAAATTAATGACTCTTATGGTAATCTGACATCTTCATGTCACCTTTGTTTGTTGTTTGTGTTGACTGGTATTGCTTTCCAAATATCCAAACTATTACCAAAAAATAAACAGCAGATTTTTAAATTCTTGTATGTTTTCTATAATTGAAAGTTAACTTCTTAAAATGTATGAAAACACTCAATTGATTCACTACATTGACCCGCCAGCTTTATGGATGTAGTTTCCAACTATGACCACAAGAGGGAGGTGTTTCACCAAGATACAATTTTTGAGTCGCAGTCAATGAACACTAAATGCAAAAAAGAATGTACAGTATATCATTACACCTCTAATGGCTCCTATACATGAAACATTTATATACTGTAGTGTGCACAGTTAAATGTAATGTACTACTTAAACCGTTTGTCATTTTTGGAAACACAAAATTTGCAATTTATGTCATTGTGTTGGGCTACTTACGATAGAAAAGTGTGTGGTAGGTAGGTGGATGGTTCAATTAATTTTAAATTTTTTACAAGTCTACCAGGTCATAACCAACAGCTCATGGCTAGTAACAAACATTATGGCCAGACGAATTTACAATAAAATACATTTTATAGGTCCTCAAAAAGGACATACGGACTTCCGGCCATCTTAACCCGCCACTACTGCGAAATTGTTTTGGTTCCTGCTTGTGCTGTTGACTATAAAAAGGCCACGGGAATCCTGCCCATGAATGCCTTGCGGCGCCGTCTATCGAGTTATACTTCTGTATTTGTGCAGACCACAAGAAAATAAGATGTAATGCGCTCATTTGTGAGCCTTAGTGGTGCTGGCAGGCACGTTTTTATGACTTGAGCCGAGCTAGCTACTAGCTGTGTTTTACGGAACAAATGTCGTAGCTGCATAGAGTGCACTCCATATCATGAAAGTGAAAATAACCCAACATGTTCTCAGCTTTTATGGAAAAAAATGGCAATTTATACTAAATTATGAATTTAACCCTGGAGAACCCACGGGGTCAAATTTGGCCCCTATAAATTCTGCTACTCAAATAACAAAGACCTTTTATTTTTTACAAATTTAACTTCAAAAGTCCAGAGTGCCACTTCTGACCCCTGCATGGGGCCATCTAGTGGATGAATATTGCACTTGCATGAGCCAGAGTGGCGGTGACAAGATGGCTGGCAAATCAATCCAAACAAAACCATCAGATGGTAAAATTGTGTTTTTTTTTGTTAATCTATTTCATATCATGTTGCAGAATGCCTAGGAGTATGTTTTATATATATATTTTGATAAATTAGCAACTCTGAGCTAGTTAAAAAAAGGGTTAAAATTGAAAAAAACATATTTTGGTGTTCAGTGAACTTATAGCAGTCATTTAATGTATAATTCATAATTTTTCAAAGAAGAAAAGGGTTCTTGGGTTCTCCGGGGTTAATTAATTTTATAAATGACAAGAACTTTTATGCAATCAAAATCCATATCACAAAGCTTGATTAGCAAACGTAACAGGATCCGTCTTGAAGGGTTTCGAGGAGAAACTTTGGAAAGATAGTTCAGAACACAAAGCAGGGAAACATAAACAAATGTAAATATTCTGGACTGAATCTCAAGACAATGTCCATGACAGACCCAAAGAAGAAACAGAGCTGAAATCTTGACTCTTAGATGAGTTCCCTTATAAAGCAGAACCAGGTCATTTTCTTTGTGCTTATAAAAAGAGAGTTGTATGCTTCACCGTATTTGGTCCTGATGTATTCATTCCTACTTCGTTTTCACTGCGCTGACGCGTGGCTCGGGATACCAATCTGCAAATAAAGCCGAGCACCGATCCGGACGCGTCTCGCTTCACATTTCGCACAAGCTTCTGATTCTGTGATTATTTCTGCTTTGGGTTTATATTTCGTTATCCTCAAGTGGCTTTTGTGGAATAAATGCCAATGGGCACATGTGGCCATGTTGAATTGATGATCAGCTATGGGTTACTTATATGTCGGTTGGGCAGAGCAGAAACCGAATACGCAGTTAAGGCAGCGGACGTCAAATGTCTTCGGGCTGCTGCGTCCGCGGAGAATCTGAAGAAAGAAAAAAAAAAGAAAGAAAAGAAGGAGAATCTGATTTGAATGCATGTGGTGTCTGCTGTAATGGCGCGGAGGGTGATTATCTTTTCTAAATCTAAAAAAAGCATAGTACACATTGAATAATAATATAATGGTGCTCATAATAAGAATGCAGTTGATGGAATAATGCATCACAACTGTCTTTTGCCTCCTACGTGTACGTGTTGCCTTAAACACTGCATGCGTGATTTCCCACGTGTATCGAGGCAGACCGCGCAGATGCACAACACACGGCAGATGTCCAAACCCTGCAGCATTCTCCATACAAGTCAGATATTTTATAATATCCATTGTCTGTATTCTCTATTTCCACCCTAAAGACGAGAATTTGAAGCACTGTCCAACCCAATGTCTATGCTAGCTTTAGCTTCATCTGGTTTTATTAGCTAATGTTATGTTCAAAGATATGGCTGAAATTTTACTTTTGTATAGATTTGACCCTGGTGGTATTAATATCATTGCGGTATCTTTATTTATTTATTTTTTGCCATGAATTAGACCTTAGTAGTTAGTACCTTAACACATTCACTGTCATTGACGGCTATAATCGTTAAAAAAAAAAAAATTTTTTTTTAACTATTTCTATTAGTTTAACTTTTTTTTCTACTTTTCTTAACAAGAGTATGAAAACCTAGATTTTTTTAATTGTACATTTAGAACAGATATAATATTTGTGATTAATCGTGAGTTAACTATTGAAGTCTGACGCCCCTAATTTTTAACAATCATCTAGTCATTTTTTAATTGTAATTATTCGCATAACTTCCCTAGTTAACTCCCGATTAATCACAAATTTGATATCTATTCTAAATGTACAATAAAAATAATGTTCTAAGTTTTCATACTCTTGTTAACAAAAGTGGGGGAAAAAAATGTCAAACTAATAGAAATAGTTCAAATGAATTTTTGACGTCTATAGCCGTCAATGGCAGTGAACGAGTTCATTTATTGTTTTACATAAAAAAATAATAATTCTGATCTCACTACAGTAAAAGTTCACATCGAAGTGTCTAAAAAGTGGAAGAAACAAACTATCTCAACAGCCTGATTAATTTGTGCATTTACTGTACACCTGAGATGCGTTTCCCTTCACGCCCTGTGGTGATATTTCACTCATATTGAAACATGGCTATAAATAGAGAATATGTTCTTGTTTAATTGATGCCTTCTTTTCACGTGGCCCGAGGCAATTTGTTTTTACTTCCTGCCTGAGGAGAGAGATCATACAGCGCCTCACCTGCTGGTGGTTAAGGTGCTGATAGAATGGAAAAGGAGGTCGGAGGACGACCAATTCACAGTCGGTCAAGATTGTTTTCTTCATTTCCGGGATTCTAAGTGGCACAAGAAAAGACCTTTTGGCCTGCATGAACAAAAAAATGGTTCTGTATGAATATGAAATCAACAAATTATTGAGTGCAAATAAGAGTAAACTACAAAAAACATGCCCTGTTCCAATTTTAAGGCGCCGCCAAAGGATTTCCAATGAATGGAGCAACTGTAATGCCCTCGCATGTGGGTAAGGAGAGCCACGGTTGCTGATGTCCTTTCAGCCATTCGTTAAATAAGACAAAAATTTGACTCCAGTCGCTGACGTCATTCCCTAGGCCACGCCCCTTTGACTGCCATGGACGTTAAAAGACGTCAAGTAAAAACCTAAGGGGAGCCGCCAATGACGTTAAAATACGTCATCCAATTAAAAAAATATTTTTTTTTGAAACGGGTGGAGGAAAGCCTTGGCCAGCTGTGGTGAAAGTTTCAAGCAGATCTAGTTAGCCTAATGACTATTTTTGGCCCCTAGATGGCAGCAATGACTCTCTTTTGACAAGATTGGGTAGGCGTCAGTAGAAGACGTGAGGCGGAGCTAGAGGGGACAATGGCTGGGGAAGGGAAGAGAACATGGCGACCGGTTGCAAGCAGCTCACGCTCGAGCAGTTTTTTTCAAAGACGAAAAGCATCGACCGACGCTAAAGAGCGCATTGATGACGACGATGATCATCATCGATGATGATGATGGTGACTCCGAGGCCAACATCAACATTATGATTGTCTAAAAAATGTTTTTATACGTACTGTATATTCAATTGGATTCTTGTCCTTGGCCAGTCGGGCTCCGAGGTCAGGGTTATTTAGTGGAGCCCAAAAGTTCCATTTCCAAACAAACACGGTGAAGCAGCATTTAGCTGTTATGCTGCACGCAAGCTGCAAATAAAAGTGTAGTCCGCCCCAAGTGCAGGTTGATGCGGCAGGAAAAACAAATTCAACAATGACAAAAGGTCGACATGAATAAGCTAACAGCTAGATTTTTAGCTATTAGCGCACAACTTGACTTTATTATGCCAAAAATAACAGCAACTTTTGTCTTGTTATAAAACCTGCATTAAAAGTATGTTGTTGGGGTTAATTAGCTTCACACTTTTACCAATACAGAACGCAAAAACTCACAAAGTAGCCGCTAAAAGGTTTCCTTCAGACAGTGGCAAAGTTCTTTTTTTTCTAGCTCGCACCTTCTTGGCAGTGATGGAGAACGGCTTTGACACCGAAGCAGACATCTCAATCAGGGCAGAGCGCTTCATCACATATCTCCTCGGGGATGTAATCAGTCCTTCTCCAATTTGGCATAAGCTGCTTATCGTTCTACCGGGAGCAATGACCAACGACTTTTATGGTGCGGGCCACTGACAAATGGAGAGATATTCCCCATCTCCCTACTAGTGTCTTTTCACGATTGTGCTGATAAACTATTGTGAGGATCATGGTTGAGGCTCTATATAATTACTTGTGCAGTGATCGTCCCATTTCACCTGGTATGAGGGATCGATATCGCGAGACGGCGCCTTGATGACCCCTTAATCTGGCTTGGTACCGCCTCCAATGTGGAAGCGAGGAAGGAGGTCTTTGTACGGTAGAACAATGGGCCAGAGAAACACACACTACACCTTTAGTGCCATATGAAAATACTTTACTGCTTCTGGGCTCCTTGTGCTGTTAATATTTTAGGCACTGCAAACTACAATCAAAGTAATAAAACATTTTCATCATATGCTTTTGTAACACTATTAACTCATTCACTGCCATTGACGACTATAGACGTCAAAAATTCATGTGAACTATTTCTATTAGTTTAACATTTTTTTTTTCACGTTTGTTAACAAGAGTATGAAAACCTAGATTTTTTGGGGGTACATTTAGAGCAGATATAAAATTTGTGATTAATCGTGAGTTAACCAGTGAAGTCATGCAATTAATTAAGATTTTAAAAAATTAATTGCCTGACGCCCCTAATTAAAAAAAAAAAAAAATTTCTTTTTACAAAAAATAATAATAATAATTTTACTTATTTTTTTTAATTTTTAATCTTTTTTTTATTTTTAAGAAAAGATTATTAAAAAATTAGGGGCGTCAGGCGATTACAATTTTTAATCGTAATTAATCGCATGACTTCACTTGTTACCTCACGATTAATCACAAATTTTTTTGCTGTTCTAATACAAATACGAATTTGTATTAGTTTATCAATTTTTAGTTTTATTAATTTTTTTATGAAAACCTATATATTTTTTTATTGTACATTAATAACAGATATAAAATTATCATACGATTAATTAGGATTAAACACCCCTTATTTTGTATATATATTTTTTAAATTAGGCTCGTCAGGTGATTACATTTTTTAATTGTAATTAATCGCATGACTTCACGAGTTAACTAACGATTAATCACAAACTTTATATCTGTTCTAACACAAATACAAATTTCTATTAGTTTATAAATTTTTCATTTTATTTAATTTTTTATGAAAACCTATATATTTTTTTTATTGTACATTAATAACAGATATAAAATTATCATATATCATCATAATTACGATTATACGGCTCCTATTTTTAATAATTCTACTATAAAACTATATATTCTTTTAATTAGGCCCGTCAGGCGATTATATTTTTTAATTGTAATTAATCACATGACTTCACTAGTTAACTAACGATTAATCACAAATTTTACATCTGTCCTAAATTTACAAAAAAAAAAATCCTAGGTTTTCATACTCTTGTTAGCAAAAGTGGGATGTTTTTTTAAACTGATAGAAATAGTTCAAATGAATTTTTGACATCTATAGCCGTCAATGGCAGCAAATGAGTTAAGTGTTGAATACATCCATGTCTTTGGAGGACTCAAATTTAGTACCTCATTCCAACAAACTGTCAACGGTTCTTTGTTTACTTTTGAGATCGGTGTTTTACTGCTAACTTGGCATGCCTATTCTTTAATCTGGCCATATAATATATGCATGCCGATGAGCAATGGGTTCACTTAGCATCCATTCACGCCACTGTTAGCCAATTAATTCCGCTCAAGCAGAAACGTGAGCACTAATTACGACTTTGATTAGGAGGCGAGCCGAAGAAAGAAATGGTGTGCTCAGGTAAGGTGAACCCTCGACCATGCGTCTTGTGAAAGGCAGGAAGATTCCAGTGTTTTTGCATGTGTGGGCTTAATTGCATGACAGTACAATGTGGGTGGCGAGGTCCTTGTTGTGATGAGACCATCTAGCACTCATTTATTAGTTTGTACTTTTTCTATTTTTGATCTAGCCAAGGAGCTTTTTTTTTTTCTCAACAGATTCAAACTTGAGAGTTCATTTTGACAGCAATTAGAAATTCCGGTACTTTTTTCCGAAATCAACAGCTCTATTTGATAGGAGAAGGGGCGGGGGGGGGGGGGGGGTAGGAGAGAGGAGAAGCGGCACTAAAACAGCCTAAAATCCGGACGCGTTCCCCAAGAATGGCGGAAATCTCAGTTTAAAATTGCTGCTTTTATGTTGTACTAAAGAAACAAAATTGCACGACAGATGCTCTATTGAATTGTATTGTATAATTTTAAATGTTGACGGTTTCATTTTGCTCATTTATTATACCAATGAATAAGACAAGTAAAATTGAAGTTGCAATGAATGCATTTCAGTTGAAAATTTTTTATGCTTTTTTTAATGTACCAATGAATATTGTTGTAATATTGAGCATGAAATTCGATTTTCCATACAAAAATGTCATACGCACATGTAGCGTTCCACTATTTACATGCAGCCCGCTTGGCTTTTATCTTGTCAGACCAGACTAGTGAACAATCAAGCCGCATTACCCTTTGAAAGTGTCTAGAAAGGACGGGCGACAATAGCAACATTCGCCTCAATTTTACATGCTGCAAATATTCGTCGATTCCCCACACCAACAAAGACAGACTCACCGCTGAGCGCATCCTCCAAAGTGCTTCAGGACATGAGAGGAAATGGCAGAAGCACTTGCCCCTTATGCTAATCAAAGTGGATCTATTTAGTATTCTCTCCAGGAGCTCACTAGATCCCCCCCCCCTCCTTAAATTCACAACAACACAAAGAAACTCTGATTGTGCCCCCTATGCTCTGAAAACTTTGAACTCCAAATGTAAGCCAGCATCATGTTTGTCGCAATATTATATTTCTTGCTTGGTTATTCATTGAAAAAAATAAATCTGTTTTTGCGAAAATACCATGTGGATATTAAAAGTTGTATAACGTACCGCGCCGTCAAAAATGATAATATAGCAATTATTTTCTACCCTGGTTTAAAATAAATAAATCTACTGTATAAATTGCTCCGCATTAGCATGCATTCCGACGTCTTTCCTTCAAGCCAACAAGTGTGAATTATTTTGTGATCGGCAATCTTGTTCCCAACCGCTTGCATTTTAAGAGGCAATTAATAAATAGTGTTCGTAGCGGCGTGCAACACACAGCCCCCAGCTACGCGGTTGCGGGGAGTCATTAGCCACCGAATAAAGACGTTGTTTGACAATAATTGTGAAAATGGAAGAAATCAAATGCAGTGAAATATAAGAATACTACAATACAATTACATGCAATGTAATCCATATGTGTACACGTAAACATACTGTTGAAATATGCAATACATGTTGTATACTAAAATGCTCAAATGTTTGCTATTTATGTTGACTTTATCCACCGAATCAACTCGATTGGGTTGGTAAATGGATTGCACTTATCTTGATCATATGTTCAAAAAGCCATATTCATTTATCTTATCGAAATGTATCGGAGTATAACCTACTCCGTCCGGCACGTCAACACACGAAAAGGTGAACCTTTTTAGCTTAAAATAACTTCCCGTGCCTCAGCATCATACTAGCTAGCAATTAAGCTAGTTTGTCTGTCAGGTGCGGCGTCCAAATGTGAAAACGCCCTTTCGTTTGTTGCTAGCATGGTATTAGCCAGCCGAATATTTCCGTTAGCCAGACAAATGTTGCCATAACAACTTCCAGGCGTCCGATCGAATGATCCGCATACGTAGCTTTCACGCCGACATAGAGCAACGGGACAATCCATCCAAACATTCCTCTCTGATGATTCGAGTCACCACTGATTAGCGCGCAGCCTTAGCATCATTTCAAACATTTACATTAAAACTGACACCTAAAACACAAGAGAACTAAACATTATCCAGTGGTACCTTAATTTAAAAGTTTAATCCATTACATAACCCCAAGCACGTCTACATATATTTACAGACTGAAATGAATGCTAATGCCTTTAAGCTATTCCAGCTACCCCACAGAAAGAAAAAAATTAATTGTAACATGTTAAGCAAGAAAAATGTCAGTAGCTAGCTTAATGCTAACGTAATGATACAAAACGCTATATATATAAAATGGAAATTAGTAGGGGTGTCCCAAAAAACTAGATTCTCATTTAGTACGATTCAGAATCAATTTTAAATGTCCCAAAATCAAAGTCTTGCCTTTGTCTGTGTGTACCTTTACTTGGAGTGATGTACCCGATTTGGCCACTTAGGGGCAGTGTGGTTCTACGCGGTCTAATACACTGTTAAGTTGTAGCCACATTAGAGAGTAGAAGGAAAAAGTCATGATCAAGTTATGCCAATAAAAGTTTTTTTTTTTTCAGCGTGGAACTGTTTGAATGATAAAAGTGCCGCAGGTAGCGCGCTAATTAGCATTAGCGAGGCAGACTGGAATAGATCATTACAATTCCTTGCACATCTATAGATTGAAGCAAAAATCATTGTCAATCAAATCATTTTGAATAAAAAATCGTTCTTAATCGAAAATGGATTCTGAATCGGATCGCAGACCCAAAAATCGGAATCGAATCGAGAGACATTCAAAGATTCCCACCCCTAGAAATTAGCATGGCATAGCATGCATCTCTTCAAGTAGACCTCAGTGCTGCTCTAGCACGTTGTGGCACAATGTGGTACTGCACTGGTGGACAGTTTGCTTTATTTGTTTTGGACATCTTGTTTCTAAAAAAAAAAAAAAAAAAGGAAGAAGAAGAAAAAAAAATCTTCATTTTTGTTTAACCTATTGAGACTAAACGATTTTACGGGCAAAAATACCATTTCATGTCCATTCCGTCAGGGTTTTAATACCCTCGCCTCTCATCGTACCATCGCCGCGCAAATGTCGAATTTCCGTGAAAGTGACCAAACAGCTGAAGTTCATTTGAATGCGCCGACAAGCCTCCTTTGTTGTGGAGGATGCTGCGAATCGGATGCATTTGCGCTCCTCAGCCAACTTCCAGTGGGGTCAATCAGAGTGGACCGGACGCAGGGTCATGCTCGCACGCGGCTCTCTCAGGCTTTCATTAATATTATTTTGCAGCCCGGCCGTGTCGCTGGCTTATTGCTCTCGTGCACGCTTCACATTTCAATGAGGCTTACCTTTTGTGCTTGAAGATATTTCATGACAAGGAATTATTCATTTTGGATGAAAGGCACATGAAAGCCCGGGTTGGAAAATGAATCTGGGCTGTTAGATGGCAATCGCCAGCCTTGCAATTGTTGCATTCCTGCAATATTAAGTAGGGATGCGCTTACAGTAAAGAGCGAGCCTCGTTTTAAATTTAGCATTTATTAATTGGACTCATTTGAAGTTTGTTTGTGTCGCTACCTCGCAATGTTTTCAGTGATGTGTATTTAAGATCAACATTTAACATTTTCTAACCAGCTTAAAGCAAGCAAACTAGGCCTCTTTGGAGCGGTTTCATTTTCTCAAAGTGATGCAAAAAAAAAAAAAAATATATATATTTTTAAAGCATTTCTTCGGTTCATTTTCTCAAAGTGATGCAAAAAAAAAAAAATACAATTTTTTTTAAAGCATTTTTTCGGTTCATTTTCTCAAAGTGATGCAAAAAAAAAAAAATTAAAAAGCACATTTCAGTACATTTAATGTGCTTAAAGTCTATAAGGTCTCAGATTTTCACCTATCACACTCTAAACCCCATAAACATAAACACACTCCAAGTTATTTGTGCAACAGATTCTTCCTCCTTGACACCGCAAGTCAGTATGGCCCGAGCCCAAATACCTTTTGACACAGTGCCAACATGTTTGACCCTCGATTCAAGCAAAAAAAAAAATAATCCAGGCCAATTAAAGTGACATGCTGCAACGGGAAGCACACCTCTCTCCACTAGAGGTCGCTGTTGTACCGCGCTGCAGCTCTAATTGGCCAGTGAGTGTGAGGAGAGGCGTGGGCGGTCTATGCCTGACATTCTATAGAAAAACAAGTTAATGAAAGTGGAAAGTGAGGGAGAGAGAGATTATGTGAACATTGGATTTAATTGGACTTTAAATAGCACCGGAACATACACAGAGGTGCTTTGTGAGTATTTGTCAGTCTTGTGTGCTTTAACGGCTCGGTAAAATACTCACTGATGTGGATCGGTAATCGTCTTTGACGTCCTTTGTTAGCTCACATTATGTACTGTGATTTAAAAGAAAACAAAAAAACTTTTAAAAGTAATCTGCAATGGAACACTCATTAACAACTCATTCGCTGCCATTGACGGCTATAGGCGTCAAAAATTCATTTGAACTATTTCTATTAGTTTAACATTTTTCCTACTTTAGTTAACAAGAGTATGAAAACCTAGAATGTTTTTATTGTATTAGAACAGATATAAAATTTGTGATTAATCGTGAGGTAACTAATGAAGTCATGCGATTAATTATGATTAAAAATTTTAATCTTCTGACGCCCCTAATTTTTTAATAATATTTTCTTAAAAAAAAAAAAAGATGAAAAATTTAAAAAATAATTTTAATTATTTTATTTATTTATTTTAAAAAATAAATGATTTTTAAAAAAAATGAGGGGCGTCAGGCGATAAAAAAATAAATAAATTGTAATTAATTGCATGACTTCACCGGTTAACTCACGATTAATCACAAATGTTATATCTGCTCTAAATGTACCCAAAAAAAATCTAGGTTTTCATACTCTTGTTAACAAAAGTGGAAAAAAATGTTTAACTAAAAGAAATAGTTCAAATGAATTTATGACGTCTATAGCCGTCAATGGCAGTGAATGAGTTAAGGAAGTCAACCCCTAAATATTCTTTACAATATGTTGTATGTGCCCCCTACTAAACACAACATTTTGATTAATACTCGGGTTTACGCATATTCACATATTCACCCACATACAAAAAAATATATACAAATATATACAAAAAAAAAAGAAAAAAAAAAAAGGACAGCAATGATGATGACATGTCAAATCGGTAAAATTACCGAATGAACAATACTGAGCTCTCCCCAAAAAAATAAATAAATAAATAAAATATTAATACCGTGTTTGTGGAATTTGAGTTAAATAGCAAAATGCTAAAATCCACCAGTTTTCATCCATTACAAGGGCGGCCATCTTGCCATTTGCTATCAACTGAAAATGACATCGCAAACGGGTTTATGTTGCTGTTAACTCATATTCCACAAACACAATATTAATCATAATGGTGTCTTTAGACTAGTAGAGGCGCATACAACATACATTATTATTGTAGAGAAAATTCTGGGGTTGACTTAAAAAAAAATCTGAGATTCCCAGACATTCATTTACACATTTTATATTCAATAATCAGGCTAAAAGTTGTCATCATGAGCATTAATTGCAGTTGTAACGCCTCAAAATGAGCCTTTTTATTCCTTGCAAATCCCCTTTCAAAAAGGACAATTTTCATAGAATCGTTTCACTGTACTGTACATTGCAGCATGACTGTTGATCCTGCTTATTTTATCAGGTGGAAACGTCACGCATACACAATAAACGCGACCTTGCGCTTTTCTCTGATTTCTCCTCAATACAAAAGCCGCCTTTGCCGCCGTTCTGTCGTTTTCCTCACATCCCTTTCAAGGGAGCGTATTTGCCGCGTTTGAAAGGCGACTCTTTCCCATGGCCACCCGAGTGTGTGCGTGTGCGCGCGCGTGACTGGAAGGATATTGTGTTAGGTTTCTGCCATTTAGGAAGCGACCGGCGTTGGCTTAAGGTCGATCAATTCCGTCTCTTCTTTTTCCTCTAATCAGAGGAAAAAGGCGTCGCTTTAATTGCAGCAGCCAAGAGGCCTTTGCAGTGGGTGGAGATTTCGTGTTTCTGGTCATCACAGTTGCTATCCATTTTTTTTTTTAAATTTATATAATGTACACATTTTATGGCTGTTCATGTTGTTGTGATTTGCATTGACGGCAAATTAGCCCTCGGTTGCTAGCAAAAAAAAAAAAAAACAGGCTAACAGGTGATTGAGGTTAAGAAGAAGCCTCACATCAAATGTGATCATTTTTTTTGCAAAAGTCTCAACACCCTCGGGAAGCAAGCAAAAAGCCCTCCCATTAACGACAATATATACTGTATGGATATCTTCATAATTTGTAAATAATTTGTAAAAAATGACACGTGAGGACTGACCAAAAGGATCGATTTTTGAAAAATAGTACATTTGTCGGTAATGATTATCTCACGATATGATGATACCGCGATTATCGATATATTGGTCCGGTAATAAATCCACGATAATCTACGATAAAACTACTCAAGACATAAATGGATGTTTTTTTCAATGAGAAAATCATTTCTTTTTTGTACCATCACTGAAACAAAATATTTAAACTGGTGTCTTCTTCACAGTGAGTACTTTAGTATTTTTTTTTTTTAAACAAATATAAATTATAAATTTGTGTGAACAAATTTGTGTCTTTCTTAAACACGTTTGTCATGCAACATGTCAGTCAGTTACATCGTGAATTGTCTCATTTTATAAACTGTAACAATTGTACAAAAATTACTTAAATAATAAATCCAATTAAATCAATATTAACATTCCTCAGAAATTGTGTGCTTCAAAAAGTCAAACCATAAAATATGTTTGAAAATGTCCGTTGCTGGACAGATAATAAATGTCTTACACGAGTAAAAGTAAGATCATGAGTCTTCTTCGACTGAAGACTTCCATATATTTCCCCGCCACTCTTAACTCTTTTACTGCCAAGGACGTTAAATGACGTTTAGTAAAAACCTACGGAGGGCCGTCAAGGACGTTAAAGGACGTTCTCTAATTTTTTATTTTTTTTTGGGGAGAAACGGGTGGAGGAAAGCCTTGGCCAGCTGTGGTGAAAGTTTCAAGCAGATCTAGTTAGCCTAATGACTATTTTTGGCCCCTTGATGGCAGCGATGACTCTCTTTTGACAAGATTGGGTAGGCGTCAGTAGAAGACGTGAGGCGGAGCTAGAGGGGACAATGGCTGGGGATGGGAAGCAAAACTGGCGACCGGTTGCAAGCAGCTCACGCTTGAGCATTTTTTTCAAAGACGAAAAGCATCGACCAACGCTAAAGAGCACATTGATGACGACGATGATCATGATGATGATGACTCCGAGGTTGGAAGCGTTGACGCGGCAGTAGAAGACGTGAGGCGGCGCTAGATGGCTGAGGAAGCGAACAATGGCGACCGGTTGCAAGCAGCTCATCGACCAGTGCTAAAGAGCACAGTGATGACGACGATGATGATGATGGCGGCTCCGAGGTTGACGCCGAAGTTGGAAGCGTTGACGCGGCGGCTATGACCACGCCATAAAGCCTCACCGGCTAGCGATGCTAACACCGGAAAACGCGGAGCACAACCGAGCACGCTCAGGCGGTCGTTCAATCGGACGACGAAGAGTGCCCCGAGTCCAATGCATATTCATCGGGTACAGTCTGCTACTTGCTATTCCCCGGAAAAAAAGGCCGTCAAGAAAGTGTAACGTCTGCACGCGAAACGGACAATCGCAGTGAAACTACTCTGTTGTGCAAATCCTGCTCCCTCTCCTTGCACGCAGGGCAGTGTTACAAAAAGAAAAACTGTATTTGAAACATCCGCATAATTGTAAATAGTACCACAGTTGCACACATTTGTAAATAGTTTGCGAAATTGTTTTGTCAAATTGTTACACTGTTGAATGGAAATAAACGTATTTTGCAATCTAAAAACACTTTTTCATTGTTGGTGGTAAGTGTTTTACAGAAGTAAAGCACTATTTAGGTGTTTGTGGCATCATTCATGGACAAAAGAAGTGTACAATTCACTAGAGTGCATGAAATAACATCGTTTCACAAAAAGCTCTTTTTCTCCGTTTTTTGTTTCAAAACAGAGCATTTCGGTGAAACTAACCATTTTCTATTGTTGATTACTGAAGAACGGAATAAGGTAGAAACAAACTTTTTTTTCTGATGAAAGATGAGAGTCCAATCTTTCATTTGGTAGTATGTGTGTTTCCATAGTCCAAACACAACATTTTCTGTGGACCTTGAAAGATCAGTCAAAATGCTTAAATCGGCTGGCACTGGCGACAACCCGTTTCTGAAAACGTCTGGCAGTCAAAGAGTTAAGAGGTGCTCCCCCTAGTGGCCTGCCAAGTAATTGCTCAATAATTAATGAACGATGGAGCCGTTATAGTGGCTGTATATTATCTACAAATATCGCGATACTTGCATAGGCGTATCGATAATCTATCAAAGACAAAGTATTTAAGTATATAAGCGGGAACTTCTGATGAAATAAACATAATTCCTGACTCCTACTTTAATTGAAGATTTAAAGTTTTTTTTGTCAGTACCAGCAGTATTAAAAGAACGACATGTGGCATGTTCCTGGATTTAAAACCTTTTTTTCCCCCACTCTAAAGTCTAAACCTTACTTATCACTTATGATGGCAAAGAACTGATAGACTTCTCTTAATCCCGCTTCGGGCTTCAAGCCCTTTCTGAGTAGCAGGAGAAAAGGATTTAATGTCGGCTGAAGCTATTTCCTTGAGGGCTCCTTACACTCTGAGGGGCATTTTGTTGGTGTCAAGTGCCTAACATCCAGTTAATGGAAGGAAAAACACCCAATGGCTTTTCCCTGGGCCACGTAGGTGTTAATATTTTCTTTATATATGGCACTCTTGTTGTATTATGGCAGATGATCCCAATGCACCAGTGACTTCATTCTATGAAGACGTTTTTGTCGTGACAGGTAATGTGTTCTGACTTAGGGAGCCGTATATAACTATTAACTCATTTGCTCCCCAAAACGGAAACATACGTTCTATTTTAAATACTTGAAGTGTCCCAAAGACATATATATACGTTTTTTAAAATGTTTTTTTACTAGCATACAGAAGGCTTTGATGCAGCCTCTCAACTGCAAACAAAAAAAAAAAACGGTTAAAGAAATGGTAGTTATTACACAAACGGCCAGCAGGTGGCAGCAGAGCAAAGGAGATGAACCAGGGCCATGTGGAAAAAAAAATTGTGAATAATGATGAAAACTAGCTAGTTTCTAATGCTAATTGCTGCAAAACGGAAGCGGATAGAAATATACTCAAATCTTTCTTTTGGTAAAGTTCATGTTTTTATAGCAATAGAGCACAACATTCTGTGGGCCTTGCAAAATTAAGTCAAAATCCAGTCAAACAGCCGGGAGTGAAGGGGGTTGCTTAAATGAAAATGGCTGGGAGTGAATGAGTTAAAAGGAACTATTCACATAAACAAATGGTCTTAGCAGCAAAGTGGATATTTGGGTTAGTAAAACTGCTTCACAGTAAGAATGAAATAAAAATACAAAACTAAGTGTTGTCTTTACGTAATATACACACACAACGCAAACTAAAAACATGAATGGGTGGGGGTGTGGGGAGGGACAAAATTAACAAGAAAAACCAGAACATTTTAAGGTGAAGTAATAGTCGTCTATCAGAAGAAGAAAATTGGAAATTGGGCTTGACAAGATCCTGTTCTTCCCAAGTGCTGTCAAGCAATGTCAGAAATAAAAGCATAATTGGGGACAAAGGCAAGCCGTCAATCTGGAACCTTCCGCGATACCGTAAGACAACATTATCAAGCATTTACTTTCATTTGTCCAATTCTCCCCACTAACCGCCCACACTCTTCATGTCTTACCGAGGTGTTAATTCAGCCCCGTGTTCGTGTCTGAGCCTGCAAAAGCGCACCTCTGCTCTTTCTACTTCCACTCCCATTACCTCCCATTAAGCCCAGAGAGTCCACAGGTTTCTCCGTGGGTTATTGATCAGCTTCACAGTATTTGACGGCTACCGTTCTTGGAGAAAAAGCCACGAATGGGCTCAGGCGCTGTATTTTCATTTGAAGACTTCGCAGACAAATAGAAAGGAAGAGGTAAAGGGCATCAAGTCCGACATTGTGAAAATCAAGCTTGATGGTTTGCTGTCCTTCCAATTGCTTTATTAGGGAGGCTGTTTGTTCAGCTTTGTTTCCAAGGCCCTTTCATAAGCTTCCAAATCGATTTCCGACCTCTTTTTCCCGTACTTGGGGTTTAACATACATTTTTAGATCTTCTTGTGAATGGTTTTGTAATTGTCAGCTCAGCAATTGATTAGCAGTCTGTCCCACTTTGTCGAGATGAATTAGGCTCCAGATCTTTGCGACCCTGCATCGGGAAACGGTATCGGCAAGGGATGGATTGATTGATTGTTGGGATTGACCTGGACTGGAATGGACTGAAGCGAGCCGATAAAGAATGACTCTAAATGAGATGGAAGACCTTTAGAATAACGCCTTCACTAACAAGCAGTCAACTATTTGCGCATTGTCAGTCGACCAGAGTTTGTTGACGAGTGACCGACTTATGGAATGCCAACCTCTAATAACACAAATGGGTTTGTCTGCCTTCATTCTGTAATGTCTTCAAATTAGGAAAGAAGACAGTTGATCATTCCGGCCAGGATAGAATCCATCGCGTATAGATCGTTTTCACTGGAAATGTTTCCCAACATATGACGCATTGCCAATAATCCAAGAAAGGTGAGCATCACAGTGGCCTCGCTAGCGATCAGTTCCCAATACTTGGAATTCCTTTCTCCGTCTTACTCTTTGGGCATGATTACCGTGAATTGAGCCAAATCACCAGCCCAGAGCAAAGAGATTCAAGCGGCCACACCAGCAGCAGTTCTTTTGTTCGTGCAAGCAAACAAATGATTCCTAGGAATTGTATTACTGGGAACTTGGTTCTCAGAGAACCAAGTTTTGATTCCCGTCTCCATTTAAGACCCTTAACGCATTCACTGCCAGCCAAGTGAAAATGGATCTTTTCACGTCTACAGCCGTCAATGGCAGTGAATGAGCAAAGCAAGCAATTAACATATTCACTGCCATTGACGGCTATAGACGTCAAAAATTCATTTCAACTATTTTACTAGTTTAACATTTTTTTCCCACTTTTGTTAACAAGAGTATAAAAACCTAGAATTTTTGGGGGAAATAAAGAAATAAAATGTGTGATTAATCGTGAGTTAACCAGTGAAGTCATGCAATTAATTAAGATTTTAAAAAATTAATTGCCTGACGCCCCTAATTTTTAAAAATCTTTTCTTTTTATAAAAAATATTAATAATAATTTTAATTATTTTTTTTAATTTGTAATCTTTTTTTCTTTTTTTTTTTTAAAGAAAAGATTATTAAAAATTAGGGGCGTCAGGCGATTATAATTTTTAATCGTAATTAATCGCATGACTTCACTTGTTACCTCACGATTAATCACAAACTTTACATCTGTTCTAAATGTACAATAAAAAAAAGCTAGGTTTTCATACTCTTGTTAACAAAAGTAGGTGTTAGTAAGTTAATTGTGAGTTAACTATTATAACTATACGCAAGATTATTAAAAATTCGGGGCGCCAGGCAATTTAAAATTTTAATCGTAATTAATCGTAATTTAATCGACTTCACTAGTTAACTCACAATTAATCACATATTTTATATCTGTGCTAAATGTACAATAAAAAAATCTAGGTTTTCATACTCTTGTTAACAAAAGTAGAAAAAAAAAGTTAAACTAATAGAAATTGTTAAAATGATTTTTTTTAACGATTATAGCTGTCAATGACAGTGAATGTGTTAAGGTACTAAGTCCTAATTTATGGCAAAAAATAAAAATAAATAAAGATACCGCAATGATATTAACACTGCTATGACTCTGTTCATACTCTTGTTAACAAAAGTAGTAAAAATGTTAAACTAATAGAAATAGTTCATAGCGCGCACACTATAAATGTTTTTTTTTTAAATGCTAAGCATAGCATCATTAATGCTACTTTAGTTGCAGCACAACTTTATACAAGGATTTTTATGAAGGTGAAAAATCGATATTATCCTTTTAGTCCATTCCACTAAAGGTCATAACTTACAACATTTGTCCACTAGTAGAGAAGTGTAAACATGGGGCGAGACCATCTTAAAAAATGTAAACTGTAATAATCCCGCCCACCCCCACTCCCCCAACACATCAATCCAAAAGGGTACATTGCTTTTTTGCCGTTTCCCTGTCACTGCAGGGCTTAATCCTCCCTGTTGTCTCAATATCAAGTGGAGAAAGCATGAAATAATAGAGCAACGCCAGAGAAGGAGGAGGTGCAGCATGTCCCTGAAGAGCATCCTCCAGGGAAATAGCCCACCCCCCAACCCCTGTAAAACCCACAAGAAGATTATTAAAAACCCACCCCCTATTCATATTGACCCCCTTCATTCCTCCTCCACTCGATACATTTACTTCCCGTACATAATAGGGCCGATATACATAACAAAAGCCAAAGGCTGCAAGACAAGTCCGAATGGTTACTTAATAGCTACGCATTACATTAGCGCTAAAATTAGTAAAATTAAGCGCGTCTCAACATTTGGTTATGACGTACATTTGTATGGTTGGAATTCATTACAACAACAAAAAAAAAAAGAGATGGAGTATAGTTTGCAGGTCACCGAGCCTCAAGGCTAACGAGTACGGGCCTTGCTTACAATTAGAAACATGCTTTGCATACAAATAAATTGGCCTCGGGGCTCACGGTATGTTTATTTATGTGTAGGTTTCTACAGAATGTGAGACCCAAAGAGCAAAGGGAACTATTGAGGGTGAGATGGAGATGAATTGAGCAAATACCTTTTAATTATTATTATTTTTTTTTTTCTGGAGAGCTCAGTATTGTTCATTCGATTTGACATGTCATCATTGCTCTCCTTTTTTTTATTTTTATTTTTATATATATATATATATATATATATATATATTTTTTTTTTTAATTTATTTATTATTTTTTGTATGTGGGTGAGTCTGTGTATGTGCGTGTGTGTGCGCGTGCGTGCGAGTGTGTGTGTATTCATCAGTTCACATAAAGCCCATTAAAAAAAATCCCATACTAATAATATAATATAATAATAAATTGCCAAATGCAGAAACATCAATGTAAGTTATCACGATGTGGTGGCTCTCGCTAACAGGCAGAATTAAGTAACCAGAATTAGGTTAAAAAATTCTATATACGTAGACCATGTTTCTATAAATTTTGATATTTGGTTTTTATTTGAGGCAGATATTTTTTCCATCAAAATGTGATTTATGAGGAGGTTAGACCATTGGTCGATATTCAGAGTTTGTTTATTTTTTCCAGTTAACAAGAATTGTTTTTTTTGCGATAGTAAGGGCTACAAGTGTAGATTGAAATTGTTGATGTGGTAAGTCAGTTGTTGTTAGGTCACCTAGCAAACACAAGTTTGGAGATAAAGGTATCCTACAGTCCAAAATAGCGGAAAGTTTTTCTAAGACTTTAGTCCAGAAATACATAACCGGAGTACATAACCACAAAGCATGAACATAAGTGTCTGTAGTGTTGGAGACAAATGTCGGAGTCTGAGAGTCCCATTTTCTTCATCATATATTGAGTAATGTATGTTCTGTGAATAATTTTATATTGGATAAGTTGTAAGTTTGTGTGTTTTGTCATTTTAAATGCGTTTTCACAAACTTGAATCCAAAAGTCAGATTCCGGAGCTATAGACAAGTCTGTCGAGATGGGTAAAGACATTTTATCAGTATATGAAAGTAACTTGAATTGAGCAAATACCTGATGGTTATGCTAACATGAAGCTACCGCGGAGGTAGCCTCGAGGTAAAGTGAAAAGGGGTAGAATAAAGTCAAGATTTCTTGTAAGCCTTGTTCACGTAACACAAAGCTCACAAGAAGCCTTTTTTTGTGTCTTGACTCAATAAACACAATATAGTACAATTCCACTACGACTAGCAGTAAACAGTTGTGTCTGATTGGATGGAGCTCCACAGCGGTTTGCAGCTAAACAAGTTCTCTACCGAGGGTTCCTGCCCATATTCTTCATTTCTTTAAATTCTGCAAGAGCATGTTTCAGAGTGCTTTACAGTCATTAGCTGTGACCTTCCCAGTTTGAACCTCTCCACGTTTTAGATTGGCGGAAAAGCCTCCAAGTCACAGCGTTACCAGGAGGATTATTTTATCCTCCAGACTGATTTCATGCTAAAATGTTTTTTTTTTTTTGGGGGGGGGGGGCAGTTACAAATTGAACAGTGGACACACAAGGGATGTAATCTTATTTTCATGTTGTCATTTTGAAATGGTTAAAAAAAAAAAATTCGATTGGTGCATCCTCCTGGCAGTATCACATCGCCGTCGTGATGTTCTCTCCTACAGCCCTGTCTTTTACGTCTACATGCACAAAAAAAAGTTAAAAATAGGGATAATTATGGCCACTTTCAGAGCGCATTTCCTGAAAATGCCTGCGTTGGGAAGTAATAGCAGTACCACCCACACACACATTCTCTTTTGCACACCTGGCAAATTGTTGTGTAAAGTACCGGTGACTATGGGATTGTCCATTTCGTACACAAAATTGTCGATACAATTCTCACAATTATGAAGAATGCACGCATTTAAAGTTCAAACTCAGCTGAGGTTGTGAAGACAAGGAAAGAATGTTTCCTTTTGTTTTGGCTCCTTAACCGGCTTCTCTAAGAAGTCAGGAATTAGCGTTTACACATACCAAAAAAATAAACTAAAATATATATATATTTTTAAAGAGAGAGTAATGATGATGACATGTCAAATCGGTAAAATTATCGAATGAACAATACTGAGCTCTCCATCCGTCCGTCCGTCTTCTTCCGCTTATCCGGGGTCGGGTCGCGAAGGCAGCAGCTTTAGCAGGGAAGCCCAGACTTCCCTCTCCCCAGCCACTTCAGCCAGTTCATCCGACGGGACCCCAAGGCATTCCCAGGACAGCCGAGAGACATAGTCTCTCCAGTGTGTCCTGGATCGTCCCCGGGGCCTCCTGCCGGTAGGACATGCCCGGAACACCTCCCCAGGGAGACGTCCAGGAGGCATCCGAACCAGATGCCCGAGCCACCTCAACGGTTCCTCTCAACGTGGAGGAGCAGCGACTCGACGCTGAGTCCCTCTCGGATGACCGAGCTTCTCACCCTATCTCTAAGGGAGAGCCCGGCTACCCTGCGGAGGAAACTCATTTCGGCCGCTTGTATCCGGGATCTTGTTCTTTCGGTCACGAGCTGTGTGTCCATAGGTGAGGGCAGGAACGTAGATCGACCGGTAAATCAAGAGCTTTGCCTTTCGGCTCAGCTCCTTCTTCACCACAACGGACCGATACAGCGTCCGCATCTGATCCTCATCCCAACCGCTTCACACTCGGCTGCGAACCGCTCCAGTGAGAGCTGGAGGTCACGGCTTGAAGAAGCCAACAGCACCACATCATCTGCAAAAAGCAACAGATGCAATGCTGAGGCCACTAAACCGGACCCCCTCAACGCCCCGGCTACGCCTAGAAATTCTGTCCATAAAAGTTATGAACAGAATCGGTGACAAAGGGCAACCTTGGCGGAGTCCAACCCTCACAGGAAACAAATTCGACTTACTGCCGGCAATGCGGACCAGACTCTGACATCGGTCGTACAGGGACCGAATAGCCCGTACTGAGCTCTCCAGAAAAAACAGAGAGCTCTGGAGAGCTCTTTTTTTAAATTTATTTATTTTTTTAATTATTATTTTTTTTTACTGAGCTCTCCAGAAAATAGAAAAAAAAAGGAATTAGCGTTTAACCACTAAAACAAATATTTCTGTTCAGGGTGACAGCAATCAAATCTCCATTTTATAATTGACAAGGCGCCCCCGGGTTTTTGACGAGACAAAGGGCGCATTTAGTTTGCCCACTTTAACTGGCCCACTGCGATTTTCTGTTGCTCCCGTGCTGTTCATCAGCGGTGGTCACGAGGTGCATTGGAAAAAGAGCCACCATAGCAACGGTGCTATTTGAAATCAATGAGGTCATAACTGTGGCGTAAATAGACAGAAAATTGGGCTCCTCGCTTGAGGCCAGAGGATGCCGTGGCTTGCATCAATAGCTGCTACCCTTGAGTGGAAGATGCCGCACCCGCCAAGCTGGAGCTCCAAATTGAATTCCATGGAAAGATAGATGAGAAAATGAAAACATTGATAAACCTCAATGAGCTGAATGAAAGTCTCAATACGCCCCCCCCAACAATCAATGGCATACAAGAAGAATATGATGATCCTAAGACATTTGAGTCTGCGTACCGTACGCCGTGCTCTGCTTCGAAATGTAAGTGATGACAAACTGGCAGCTAGAAGATGGAGGATCATCGCGGTTATGAGTGGCAGCGGTAATTGTGTGTTCCCGCAGAGCGACTGGACAGCGTGAGGACTCACAAGAACACAAGAAAAAGCTGGAATACAACATTATTGCTCACCCGCCGTTTTGAAAGCATTTGTGATGTAAAACCAACACTGACAAAACAGAATGACCTTTGCTTAATGCTAACGTACATGAAGTCATTAAAGGACTAACAGAAATGAGTAAGTACGCTGTATCTGTTAAATTACTATGTTTGTAGTTGTACAATAAGCTAACTGCTGTAGTTTTCCAGTCTAGCGTTTCTATTCGGGGTGTGCCCAAAAAAATCGATTCTCATTTAGTACGATTCAGAATGGATTTTAAATGTCCCCAAATCGATTTTATTTAAATTATTTTATACTGTCTTCCCTTTGTTTGCGTGTGCCTTGCCGTGTGGGAGTGCTGTTCATGTTGTACCCGATTTGGCTACTTAGGGGCATTGTGGGAAAATAATCATGGTTTGATATATCCTCATGTAACCTCTTATATAAGGATATGTTGTTGTCCTGAACTGTTGTACGAATCCAAGTGCCCAACAATTTATAAATAAAGGGCGGAATCAGCCTGGGAACTCTCCCTTGTTTATACTACAGCCTTCCCTGCTTCGCAAAACATGTTTTCAAGAGTGTCTGGGAGAAGGCTTGGACAGTCCGGTTTCTCACGCTCACAACTTTTTGTTAACGAATAAAAGACGGAGCGGCACACGGTCCGGACAGAGTCAGCTGTGGAATACGTACGATTGCCCAGCCGCTTTGCAGCTCGTTCTACCCGGACCGTGGGCTCTCCGGTCTAGTGTCAAGCTAAGCGCTGATGATCATATTATGCTGCTTAACGTTGTAGTGTATTGATTGCTGTTTGCGGGGAATAAAAGGCACCATTATTCTAGCAAAGTGAGTTGTATTTATTGCTGTTTGCGGGGAATAAAAGGCACCATTATTCTAGCAAAGTGAGTTGTATTTATTGCTGTTTGCGGGGAATAAAAGGCACCATTATTCTAGCAAAGTGAGTTGTATTTATTGCTGTTTGCGGGGAATAAAAGGTACAATTATTCTAGCACAGTACAGGTGTTGATTGCTGTTTGCGGGGAATAAAAGGCACAATTATTCGAGCACAGTAAATCAGTCTTTGTGTATTCATTGTTACCGCCGATCACTCACGATCCTGCATAAAAATATAAAGGTGAAGTAGTGTTTTCCACAAAACAGTGGTCTGATACACTGTTAAGTTGTAGCCACATTAAAGAGTAGAAGGAAAAAGTCACGATCAAGTTATTCCAACAAAAGTCTTTTTTTTTTGCAGCGGGAAGCCGTTCTTTTGAGTGATAAAAGTGCCACGAGTAGAGCGCTAATTAGCATTAGGGAGTCAGACTGGAGTAGATCATTACGATTCCTTGAATTGAAGCAAAAATCATTGTCAATCAAATCATTTTGAATAAAAAATCGCTCGTAAGCAAAAATCGATTTTAAATTGAATTGCACACCCAAAAATCGGAATCGAATCGTGAGACATTCAAAGATTCCCACCCCTAGTTTCTATCCATGTGTATGTTTCCTTTGTTGTTGTAGGAAGCTGTAGTTTCCCCCTCAACTTCCTGTTTGGTCTTTTTTTGTTTTTGTTTATGAGCTTCCTTAGCTTAATGACAATGAAAAAAAAATGTGTTTTTAGTTTTATTTGATTGTTCATTTTCTTGTCAAGACTGCAGCAGTGCACATTTCAGCGTAATTTTGCTCAGCATGTTTTTGGTAATACAACGACAATAAAGGTGCGCAACTCAAAAGGAGCTCAGAGACAGACTGGCCATATCCGACAGTCGAAACGGGCATTAAACAGCCATTAAATCCAGCATCTTTAGCTTCAGGCCGGTTAATTATCACTTATTGTTTTGTTTCGTTCACAATTGAGGAATCCGTCAGGCAAAAATATTGACATTGAATTTCGATTAATTGCACAGCGTGTTACCTCGATTGTTTTAGAAACCGCAATTCTGACCTTAACCCGAAATATTGACTGCGTGCAAACGTAGTCACCGCAGTGTCTCCCCTGCATAAAACACAATCTCCTGTCAGACGAGTTTTACAAAGTGAATGACAAGGCTCAAATAGCTTTTTCAACACTCATTAATATATCAGCCTACAAAGACGAAAAACAAACACGGACAACACAAAATACCCAATGGCCTTTGTTTAAAGCAAGTGGGGTTACTTTGAATCCGCCCGTCCTAATTATACTGTCCAAACACTTTGAGCACACGCGCACCACACTAAACCCTGCTTCAAACTGGGGGTGTGCGGTTTTCTGCAACTAGTTCTTATGAGCTGCCAAATGTCAAGGTTTTGCCGCGATTCGTCGCAATGTTGTACATGTAACCGCCAAATCAAAATGCCATGCCCCCACCCCATCTAAAATGTTGCTTTTATCACTGGAATAGCACCCAAAAAAATTGTATATAAAAGAATATGAAAAACAATCCTTCAGTAAAAGACTTTTCAACACATTTAATCATCGGTGTGACTTGTAAAAAAAATACTTTATTCGACACTGTTTTGCTAGGTTGTAATTTCCTGCAATAATAACTATCCGTCCAAATTTGTTCCACCGTGAAAATAACTGCCGAGAAGGCCATGCTCCGAAACGCGTCACCTTGCGGTACAGTCAGAGTTTAATTGCTATAAAAAAAAGAAAAAGTCGACACTTCCATTGTATCCAGACAAAATTCTGCCTTCCTATCAAAAGATTAAAAAAAATACATCTAGCTCTACTTTGCTTGTCAAAAGAAGCAGCGTGTGATAAAAATCGATTTGATACCGAGCAGCATGCCTGACTTTTAGTGCATTTAGTGACCATGTGAGGCTTTTAGAATGAATTTGAGTTCAACTCAAAAGGTGTTTGATGGTGTGTTTCCAAACAAAACTTATCCAGAACATGCTTTTTTTCCACAAGGGGCATATTTATGTCGGAAAATCTTCTTCCGTTAATGTGGGGTCGGGTCACAAGGGCAGCGGCCTAAGAAGAGAATCCTCTCCCCAGCCACTTTTGTCCAGCTAGATCTCTCGGGTTTTACAAGGCGTACCCTCCAACATTTCTCCTAATAACCAAATATCCACTGACCAAGCATCTCACTCTATTTCTATGGCAGATTTCAAACACAGCGGAGAACGCTAATTTCGGCTGCTTGTATCGGTGATCCTTCCTCTGGTCCTGACTCCCAGCTCGTGGCCATAAGGTGAGGGCGGGAACGTAAACAAACCCGTAAATTCATAGCATCTACTTGGAACTCTTCTACTCGCATTTGACGTCTTCTAACTGGAGACAAAGGTTTCAGATTTGGAGGTCCCAACCGCTTGACACTCCGCAATAAACCACTTGAAGACGAGTTGAAGATTGCGGCTTGATGAAGCCCTGAACTCTGCGAAATGCTGGCCATAAATGTTATGAACGGAATTCGCGGCAAGGGCGGCCCTCACCAGAAATGAATTTCACTAGGAGGCGGGACAGGTGTGCCCAATCAAGGCAGGCAAGATGGCGACCACGCGGACCGCGCGGGTGGGTTTTTCTCAGGATTTTCAAACGTGAGGGACAACAACAGCGTTTTGAGGGGAGTGCGACATCTGCTGGGGACATGTGGTACTGCTCCCAACCCACTCATTTCTATGTGGAGGATATCTTTTCCCACAACTTTTGAACCCAATGGCCTAGAGCAGTGTCTCTCAATCCTGGTCCCCGGGGCACACTATCCAGCCTGTTGTCCACGTCTCCATATTCCAAAGCAGACCACAAAAGTATGCTGTGTTACGTTCACCTTCTTCAATCCGCTTGGCTCGTGATCTGATGAAGGCTCCCCTGGCTCTCCAAGAACTTCATCCAATTTAGATTTCACATTTATGATGGCCGCTTTGTCCAAATCCAACATTATGGTTTTCTTGCAGTAGTCATCCAATTCTTGTATTTGCTCCCTTATGAAAAAAAAATTTAAAAAAAAGAATTTCACTAACTGTCAACAATGAGGACTGAGCACTGACACTGATTGTACTGTGACCAAAAGTGGCTGCATCAGGAGTTCCAGTACCCCGGTCCTCCAGAGCCCAGACCAATGGACCCCCTGATGGGCACAGTCGATTGCCTCCTCCAAGTCTATACCGCACATGTAGATTGTTTGGCTAAACTCTCACGAACCCGAGCTGGTTCACCGTTCTGTCCACTGAGATTCTATTTGCTCCAGAACCACCTAATAGATCTTACCAAGGAGGCTGAGGAAGAGTGATCAGCCCCCTGCAGTTGGAAAACACATGTACAGAATCCAGATTTGTCTCCTTCTTTTTTTTTGTGGGTGAGTATGTGTATGTGCGTGTGTGCGTGCGAGTTTGTGTGTGTATTTATTAGTTCACCTAAAACCTATTAAAAAAATCCCATACCGTTCACCTAAACAGAACACTTCCAGCCAGAGTCGTGAGGCCGTCAGGAGACCCGAGGAAGGACCAAAGAAAGGAAAGGAAAGTGAAATCCAGCACCGACCAGACACCACCCACCAGGCCTCCAACCCCAGAGACATCTAAGATGAGACTTTTCTCTTATTTTTTTTCATTAGTTCACCTAAAACCTATTAAAAAAATCCCATACCGTTTACCTCAACCGAACACTTCCAGCCAGAGTCGTGAGGCCGTCAGGAGACCCGAGGAAGGACCAAAGAAAGGAAAGGAAAGTGAAATCCAGCACCGACCAGACACCACCCACCAGGCCTCCAACCCCAGAGACATCTAAGATGAGACTTTTCTCTTATTTTTTTTCATTAGTTCACCTAAAACCTATTAAAAAAATCCCATACCGTTTACCTCAACCGAACACTTCCAGCCAGAGTCGTGAGGCCGTCAGGAGACCCGAGGAAGGACCAAAGAAAAGAAAAGAAAGTGAAATCCAGCACCGACCAGACACCACCCACCAGGCCACCAACCCCAGAGACATCTAAGATGAGACTTTTCTCTTATTTTATTTTTTTTTTAATTCTTATTTTTTTTCATTAGTTCACATAAAACCTATTTAAAAAATCCCATACAGTTCACCTCAACCGAACACTTCCAGCCAGAGTCGTGAGGCCGTCAGGAGACCCGAGGAAGGACCAAAGAAAAGAAAAGAAAGTGAAATCCAGCACCGACCAGACACCACCCACCAGCCACCAACCAGAATCCTTCACCAACCCCAGAGACATCTAAGATGAGATTTTTCTCTTATTTTTTCTTTATTTTTTAATTTTTTTTTTTCATTAGTTCACCTAAAACCTATTAAAAAATCCCATACCGTTCACCTAAACCGAACACTTCCAGCGAGAGTCGTGAGGTCGTTAGGAGACCCGAGGAAGGACCAAAGAAAAGGAAGGAAAGAGATTTGTCGAGATTTGTCTTTTTTTTTTTTGTGAGTGAGTATGTGTATGTGCATGTGTGCGTGCGTGCGAGTGTGTGTGTGTATTAGTTCACCTAAAACCTATTAAAAAATCCCATACCGTTCACCTAAACCGAACACTTCCAGCGAGTCGTGAGGTCGTCAGGAGACCCGAGGAAGGACCAAAGAAAAGAAAGGGAAGAGATTTGTCGAGATTTGTCTTCTGACAGTTGCTATTTTTTTCCCCCAGAAGTTCAAGTTCAACGCGAGCGCAACCTTTCTTGTTATTGCCATTGTATGCCGCCACGGAAGAGGACCAGCAAAGAGCTTCATTTACACACAAATTGCCACACAGATTGAAAATGTCATATGACAATTTACATACGAACGTAGTCCTTCCATAGGCTATTCTGGTGCCAGAGATGGACTAAATATATTTGATGGAAAATGGATTGTCAGTCAGCAACTCCCTTTGATATTCTGGTGACACATGACCTATGATTAGAGACAAAAACAGACCATGTTTACTCGAGCCCTTCAACGGGGCTACATCTCATTTTCCGGCCCAATCACTCGTATGCTTTTCCATCAATCGTAAGAACTTCCATCCAACAAACAGCCCAAAATAAATTACAATCATACCACACTGGGACGCTAATGGATCATGGTCAAATGAGAAGATAGAAAAAAAAAATAGGTCTCATGGTATTACAGGAGGGATCTTGGCACCGGGACAGAAATATACAAGAGAATGTTGGCAGAGTGGAGGACCGGGAGCGACGGAAACAGCATAAGCGAGTGAGGGAGGGAGCGTAGAGAGAGTTCGACAGTAATAAAGCAGGGTGACTCTGCAGCCAACACCAATAATAGCGGAGAATAACACGGAAATATTATAAGGGCATCGCTCACTATCACCCTGAATATCCGCTGCCTCCATAACACACACAAACGCAGACATTCGGAACCCTGTGCCCTTTGCTACATTACAGAGGTCTCTGTAATCATGTTGACTGACAACCTTATTGCCAAGCAATGTACCCATCACTCTACATGTCAAAAGGTTATCCGTCCGACTTGACTGATGTGTTTTTAATGGATGTAGTTCATAAAGACGATGACCGTCTTCATTCATCCCTCAATGTTGTTTTATTTCTCTCCCCGAACGGACTTTTGATACAATGAGGGATTTTTTAGAATGTCTAAACTTTTGAATGGTGAAATCATTGGGCTGTGCAGGTGAAAGACAATTTCGAAACTCTGCTCAGAACTGAAATGACAGTCCAGGGTTGTGAAGGGGAAGTCTGGCATAGTGAAAATAAATAAAGAAATCTAAATCTAAATCCTCCCGTTAGGATAAGACATTCAAAAATAAGTGCTGTGCTCCTCTTCACATTCGCGCTTTGCTTTATGCTTCCCTGACTCTGACCTTGTAATTCTCACGGTAGTGCTGGCAGGCAGCTAGCAGCTAGCGGCAAACTTACCGCTAACAAATAAACCGTACCTGTGCCTGTGCTGGCAAACAATATGCCTGAAAATTGTATCATCAATCACACTCTTGACAGTTTAGTTTTGCTTCAGAAATATTGCCCGTCTCATATGTATGTATACATTTCCAGAAGTATATTTTTCAAATTGGAAGGATTCCGGTCATGTAGCCATGAGGCAATTCTTAGATGTAGAAAAAGGAAAGAAAATGTATTTGTAGGTATAGTGTAGCCTAGTGCTTCTCAACCCTGGTCTTCGAGTACCCCTATCCAGCCTGTTTGCCATGTCTCCCTCAGCCAACACAGCTGAGGATGGTTATCAGGCTTCAATGCAGAGCTTGCCGGTTAGCTGATCGTTTGAAACACCTGCGTGGCCTAGTGGGTGGTGTCTGGTCGGTGCTGGATTTCACTTTCCTTTCTTTTCTTTAGTCCTTCCTCGGGTCTCCTGACGACCTCACGACTCTGGCTGGAAGTGTTCGGTTGAGGTGAACGGTATGGGATTTTTTTAATAGGTTTTAGGTGAACTAATGAAAAAAAATAAAGAAATAAAAATAAAGAATTTTTTATTTTTTTTTTAAAAATAAGAGAAAAATCTCGTCTTAGATGTCTCTGGGGTTGGTGAAGGATTCTGGTTGGTGGCCCGGTGGGTGGTGGGTGGTGTCTGGTCGGTGCTGGATTTCACTTTCCTTTCCTTTCTTTGGTCCTTCCTCGGGTCTCCTGACGGCCTCACGACTCTGGCTGGAAGTGTTCGGTTTAGGTGAACGGTATGGGATTTTTTTAATAGGTTTTATGTGAACTAATGGAAAAAAATAAGAATTAAAAAAAAATAAAAAAATAAGAGAAAAGTCTCATCTTAGATGTCTCTGGGGTTGGTGGCCTGGTGGGTGGTGTCTGGTCGGTGCTGGATTTCACTTTCCTTTCCTTTCTTTGGTCCTTCCTCGGGTCTCCTGACGACCTCACGACCCTGGCTGGAAGTGTTCGGTTTAGGTGAACGGTATGGGATTTTTTAATAGGTTTTAGGTGAACTAATGAATACACACACACTCACACGCACACACACACACATACAATTTTTTTTTAAAATAAATAATTAAAAAAATAAAGGAGAACAATGATGATGACGTGTCAAATCGGTAAAATTACCGAATGAATACTGAGCTGTCCAGAAGAAAAAAAAAGGAAAAAAAAAAAAGGTTGAGAACCACTGGTGTAGCCTAATCCTGATATAGAATACAAAGATTCTGAACTCTGAATTTCGTCCCTACAGATTCAAAGATTCCGACTTCTGAGCTTTTCCATGTAGCGAGATAAGAGAACTAGAGTATCATGAAAGAGAACAACTAGAGTCATTTTGATCATTATTTCTGGACATCACCATAAGGCACGTGTCAGATGGACTGTATTACATTAGAGACGCAAACACATACACACACGCATGCATCAAAACACACACGGGCTGTGTAAATGGCCCATACGCTGCAGTTCTGTCCTATGGGGTCTTTTTAAGTGGGTGATTATGTATAAATGCTCATGTAATGATGTGTTTCCTTACATAAATGTCCCCATCGAGCATCGGATGGCTTCAAGAGAGCCGCATCCTCGAAGACATCGTAATGGACAAGCCTTCATCGGTCCTCGCAAAACAGAAGGGTAATGTGAACGTGGCGCAGTAGGGAGTTGGGCGACCAATTATTTCGGGTCAAACTATTCGGAATAAGACACAAGATGGTTTAATCAAGCCTGTGGTTTGGTTTCCTTTTCTGGTTTTATTGACCATTGAATTTGTTGCAGGAGTGAAATGTTTCCAGCACTCTATATTACGGTATGTTCTATACTGTAAGATGTTTTAAACATTGTGATCCCCCCCCCCACCCCCAATGTCTCCTTTATTTGAAGAACCATGTGACACAATAGATCTCCAACCTTTGGCGATGCCAACCGTAGTCGTTTGGGATCGAGCCTTTGCCCACCGACGATGAAAAATCAAGATCATCCAAAAACTTTTGATTTCATACCCACTGAAGTTGGATTTAATTAAAACGCTTAACTAGAATTTAAATGTCAGTTTGCAACCTTGATCTTGACTTGTACCACAAATTAAATGAAGCGTATTTATTGGAATCTCGGTCTCCCTTATTCATCGTTTTCAATATGATTTATTTCTCAAATGAGACGAAGGACATTTGTTCTGACCTCTACTTTTATGACTGCACCCTGCATACTGCTGCTTTCCGTTGCCCGACACCCACAGAGTCAGACAGACAGTTTGAAAAAAAGTTTTGAAGAACAGTCTTGTAAAAATGTGCTTTACTGCAGAACTGAACGTGGACAAAAATCTTTCAAGAAAGAAAATCCTAGTTCCAAATCTTCCTTTTGTCCCGTCCCGGAAAGTTCCAATACTAAGCATTGATGGAGCCTACTGCACTGTGACCGCAGGTCCTCCACCAGGAAATATAATCTCATGTAAAAAAAAAAAATACTGTACAAATAAACATGCAAGAAAGGACAGTAATGTTAAAAACGCTGCTTCTATCAATGATGACTCCAACTGATTCAAATTCAAATGGGTCAATTATTTCCCTCTGGTTTAGTGCTTTTTTTGCTCACCAAAGACAGACACGTTGCAGTGCACTCATCACAAGAATCTTTTCTTCCCCCGCCTGTAACTCCTGCTGCAGCTGAAGCCATTAATCTACTAGCAACAAAGTAAAAAAGATGTGGGTGCAAGCAGGATAATGCAGAGCCAAATCAGACCTTGGGTCAGCACTGCAGCTAAAATTCTTTCTTTTGAAGTAGAGTAAAAGTATGCTACATCAATAGAAGGTTGTTTTTTTTTTTTTTATGGAGGAAACTTTTCAAGTCTATTGACTTGAAGTACAAAAATAGTTCACAAATATATGGAAAAACATGACGCTTTTGTTAATTGATGTGATGACACAAATGTGATGTCAGTAAAGGCAATGATTTTTTCTCTCTTTGTTAATGTATTAAAAAAAAATCATTTTACACTTCTGGCCTAGAAGTTTTCACAGAAATATTAAATCGTTCAAACGTGTTCTGTTCTTCATCTAGTTCCCTCCCCTAGATGGTTCTCTTTCAAGACTGCTGTCACTGATAGCAAAATTAGTCCTCGTCCAGGCTATTGGTAGTAAAGCAACCCCAAACCATGCTGCCTCCTTCACCGTAGTTTGAGACGGGTTTTGATGTAGGTGCTGCCTCTCATAGGTCAATTTTGATTTGGGGGGGAGGAGACTTACAATTGCCATGGAGGCGACTCTCACATTTGAGAGATTAGTTAGATGTTAAAAATTGGCTACCATGTTTTAGTGCGCATACGTGTTTGTGTGTAGATGAGGAAGTAAGCCAGAGCTGCCACCTGTGTGCATATCCCAGCCATATGGCTTTTGGTGTAGCTGATGATCGGGCCAGCAAGTGCAGGTTACAAAAAGTTGCAGTGAGATCCAGAGATTAACTGGAACATGTGAAGTATGCGAGCCATCTGCTCGTTGCTAACCAATCTCCACCCCCTCGGTTTTTTTTTTGCGCTGAGAAAGGAACAAGATTCAGATTTTGCAGATGGTGCAAACAAATGGATTTGAATTCTCCTAATAAATACTTTTTTTATGTTGCCATGTTTATGGATGGTTTATGCCAAGACTGTAAAAAAAAAAAAAAGATATTAAAAGAGACAAAAATCACATTTTTATCTTGCTGCAGACATATTTTATTTGTGTCCGTCTGGGTCTGGTTCCATATTACTGCCCTAAATGAACCCAAAAAGGCTTTTCATTATTTTTATATAAAATTTGAGTGATCTCATAAAGAAGAAGGTAAATATGGCAGAGGGGGGAGAAGAAAGAAACCTTCTGAACGTTGTTTTCTTCTTGTCTAAAATCCGTTCTTTAGCCTCTAACCTGTTTCGACATTGTGTAAAAGGCATCAGTCACAAAGGAAATCTGAAAGTTCAGAGTCATTCATAACCAAAGCATGCCCTTCACACTGGTTATGTAGCTTCTCCTCTTTTCGGTGATGGTTTGCTCCGCCTCTCTCCTTTAACCTCATCACTCTTAATTTTCATTTTCTTCTATCATTGTGCAAAGGTGCAGATACGACACATTCTTCAATACAATTTCAAATCCACGACCGGCTTTTGATTGGAGGAACTTCCCTTTTTCTTTTTTTTTTTTTCTCCAGCCAAACGTGACTGAAATGGAATTATTTTTCATTAAGGTTTATCTTTAATTGGGATGTTAGAGGCTGAAAAAGAAATAAATGCTCCGATCATACATTTATGACACTGTAAGCTTTTGCAGCAGTCGTACATTTGTCAAAGGTGAAAAAACACCTACAAAAACGATTTAATTGCAAATTGCTGGTGTGATGCGGCTCTCACAACCTTGAAATACTTGTACGTTTAATTTAATTCCCCTCAGATAGTTTTTACATAAGTGACATTTTCCAGCTTTTTGATCATGTTTCTTGATCACGCGCTGCTATGCGCTCTACCTTGTGCTTATTTCTTTCTATTATTATTTTTTTTTTCTGGAGAGCTCATTATTGTTCATTCGGTAATTTTACCGATTTGACATGTCATCATTGTTGCGCTATTTTTCTTTTTTTAATATATATATATATTTTTTAAATTAATTTTTATTTTGTATGTGGGTGAGTATGTGTATGTGCATGTGCGTGTGTGTGTGCGTGCGTGCGTGAGTGTGTATTCATTAGTTCACCTAAAACCTATTAAAAAATCTCCTACCGTTCACCTAAACCGAACACTTCCAGCCAGAGTCCTTCACCAACCCCAGAGACATCTAAGATGAGACTTTTCTCTTATTTTTTTTCTTATTTTTTGTTTCTTATTTTTTTTCCATTAGTTCACCTAAAACCTATTAAAAAATCCCATACCGTTCACCTAAACCGAACACTTCCAGCCAGAGTCGTGAGGCCGTCAGGAGACCCGAGGAAGGACCAAAGAAACGAAAGGAAAGTGAAATCCAGCACCGACCAGACACCACCCACCAGCCACCAACCAGAATCCTTCACCAACCCCAGAGACATCTAAGATGAGACTTTTCTCTTATTTTTTTTTCTTATTTTTTTTCCATTAGTTCACCTAAAACCTATTAAAAAATCCCATACCGTTCACCTAAACCGAACACTTCCAGCCAGAGTTGTGAGGCCGTCAGGAGACCCGAGGAAGGACCAAAGAAGAGAAAGGAAAGTGAAATCCAGCACCGACCACCCACCACCCACCAGGCCACCAACCAGAGTCCTTCACCAACCCCAGAGACATCTAAGATGAGACTTTTCTCTTATTTTTTTTCCATTAGTTCACCTAAAACCTATTAAAAAATCCCATACCGTTCACCTAAACCGAACACTTCCAGCCAGAGTCGTGAGGCCGTCAGGAGACCCGAGGAAGGACCAAAGAAACGAAAGGAAAGTGAAATCCAGCACCGACCAGACACCACCCACCAGCCACCAACCAGAATCCTTCACCAACCCCAGAGACATCTAAGATGAGACTTTTCTCTTATTTTTTTTTCTTATTTTTTTTCCATTAGTTCACCTAAAAGCTATTAAAAAATCCCATACCGTTCACCTAAACCGAACACTTCCAGCCAGAGTCGCGAGGCCGTCAGGAGACCCGAGGAAGGACCAAAGAAAAGAAAGGAAAGTGAAATCCAGCACCGACCACCCACCACCCACCAGGCCACCAACCAGAATCCTTCACCAACCCCAGAGACATCTAAGATGAGACTTTTCTCTTATTTTTTTTCTTATTTTCTTTCCATTAGTTCACCTAAAACCTATTAAAAAATCCCATACCGTTCACCTAAACCGAACACTTCCAGCCAGAGTCGCGAGGCCGTCAGGAGACCCGAGGAAGGACCAAAGAAACGAAAGGAAAGTGAAATCCAGCACCGACCAGACACCACCCACCAGGCCACCAACCAGAGTCCTTCACCAACCCCAGAGACATCTAAGATGAGACTTTTCTCTTATTTTTTTTCCATTAGTTCACCTAAAACCTATTAAAAAATCCCATACCGTTCACCTAAACCGAACACTTCCAGCCAGAGTCGCGAGGCCGTCAGGAGACCCGAGGAAGGACCAAAGAAACGAAAGGAAAGTGAAATCCAGCACCGACCAGACACCACCCACCAGCCACCAACCAGAATCCTTCACCAACCCCAGAGGCATCTAAGATGAGACTTTTCTCTTATTTTTTTTCTTATTTTCTTTCCATTAGTTCACCTAAAACCTATTAAAAAATCCCATACCATTCACCTAAACCGAACACTTCCAGCCAGAGTCGCGAGGCCGTCAGGAGACCCGAGGAAGGACCAAAGAAAAGAAAGGAAAGTGAAATCCAGCACCGACCACCCACCACCCACCAGGCCACCAACCAGAGTCCTTCACCAACCCCAGAGACATCTAAGATGAGACTTTTTTCTTATTTTTTTTCCATTAGTTCACCTAAAACCTATTAAGAAATCCCATACCGTTCACCTAAACCGAACACTTCCAGCCAGAGACGTGAGGCCGTCAGGAGACCCGAGGAAGGACCAAAGAAAAGAAAGGAAAGTGAAATCCAGTACCGACCGACACCACCCACCAGGCCACCAACCAGAGTCCTTCACCAACCCCATAAACATCTAAATTCCAACAAATCAGGGAGACCTCAAGAGACCAAAGGAGAGACTGAGGAAAGGAAGGACGGACAGATGAAGCAGAGTGAGATTCAAAGACACCAGAAAAAAATCCTAAACAAAAGCATGTGGGCAATTTGCTACGCGCCCTAAAATCGACTTAAAACAGTGTTTGTAATGCCTCATTTAGGATCCAACCTCTTGAGTAAATACACACAAGCGGTTTAGTGCACGAGCTATCAGTCATTTTGATACTATACACATTCGCTGACAAACTAAGTGGCAGGGAACAGCCTGATCCAGACATATACACTCACATCAACACATACTTACAGACTACATCGTAATCCACCCCTGCTCCATCTGCTTAACTGGCTTTGAACAGGGTGAATGAATTTTGATTCGCAATCTCTCACTGTTGACCGGCTGTACACCATCTGACTGTCGCTTTCTCCCTTTTCACGCACACACACAAACAACGCCGTCGCAAAATGCTAACATGAATGAATGTAATGAGTGATTGTCGTTCATAAAATACACCAAATTAGTTACACGCTGTTTGCTTTGGGATGGGTTGTGACTGGTCTAAGGCATCCCGACCAGTCAAAACCGCGGTCACAGTAGAGTGTAGTTTCCACTGAAGGCATTTCCTGACTAGTTTAAACAATGAGGGACGACTACAAAGAAAAATAAATACATTTACATGAAGCCCTTTTGTAATTTATTAGTGCTGCTTACCTGCTTCCCGACTAAAACTGTTTATATGTTCAACATAAATTCGGCAACATGTAGCAATAAATAAATAAATAAATAAATATTAATAGGGTGGTCTTTCACATTTAGGTAAAAATTATTTTTATTTACCCCACACTTAAGAGTATGGAAATGTGTGGTTAGTGAATATAATCAGTGTTGTCACGGTTACCCTAAAAAGGCAACTTACTCACTTCATTGATTACTTTTAAAAGCAACTAAATTAGATTATAAATTACTTTAATAGTTACATTCAAAATCATACAGACAAGACAAACCTGCTTAATTGACATAAAATGGCACCCGGTTTTAACACTTAGTGGCATTTAATAATAAAAAATGTGTTTTCATTTCAAATACAATAAAGACATCCTTTTTGACAAAATTATTTTAACAATATTATTTTAATAAAAAGAGATTTAGCTAAACATAAATATATTTTTTAATAAAAAAAAGGCAACTTTTTTACTTAACAAATTTACTTGTTAATGGTTTGTGATTAAACGATTAATGGCAAAAACTAATAATGGACATTGTAAATGTAACCATGTTGGGGGACCTCCTGCACTCACACAATGTGTTGTGACTTTCACTTGCAGTTTTTTTTTTTAAACACAGTATTACTACATAACAATTTTTGTTTTTAAGATGACAAAAACTCAAAATAGTGACTGTACTTCCAGCTTGAAAACGTGAATCTCTCTGACACCTTCCTCCATTGCCGTTCATGGACACGTGAGCTGTCAATGCGCTGAAAACGATGACGTCGCTCCATCGATTTGAGTACTCACGCAATTCCTTTCACCACGTTCAAGCGGTACCAGAGTTTCCCCTTCTTATGTGTTCTATAATCTAATCGGAAATAGCAACAACGTGACTGTTATTGGATACAACCAAGGTGTGTTTTACAAGTGCACCAAACCTCCCGTAAAGACGTCCAAATTTTAGCAAGACCTCTCAGTAATAACCAGACATGCCGATACATGTGACGAGCCAAAGACAAGAGTTCATACCTTGGAAGCTTCTTTCCGTTACCTCATTACAAGCCAGTGAGACATATCAATAGCAAAGCGTGTAAGTAAAGCACATACTACTAGCTTGCCAATGTCAATATGTGTTGCCAAAGCCCATTGGAAGGACAGTGTAAACATCATTTCATCAAGAAAAGCTTACAGCAGGTTTTTGTTCCTCTTTTAATCAAGTTGTGTCTAGCGCTAATAAAACTGCTGCTATTGCAAAACCCACACTAATCTCTTTGGGGGGGATCCAATATCTTAGCACAATTAAGTCTTATTTCGTTGACATGGTTAGTTTGACCAGCCACAGTCTTCTATTGTATTTTTGAGTAAATATAAAACCAGCTGCATCTCAAGATGACTAATTTTTCTATACAATCACAGGAACACAATACAATTTTTGTATCTTGTTAGCGCAAACTATTAAGTTGCACATGAGCCTAATACGTATCTTCCACTATGCTAGGTACTTCATCGTTCATGCCCGCGCTATATTGCAGCATTTTACAGAGGTACGAGATCATTAAGAGCAAGAAACAGAGACGGTCTCCAAGCTTCAGTAACAGTCTTTGTTGTTTGAGGGTTTCTACTTACTGTGACAATGCTAATATCCATTAGCTCGTCAATAGCAATTTCACATTATATGTAAACGCTTACGTTAGCATTAAGCTAGCGGACTTTTGCTAGGCGAAATAAGATGGTTTGGTTGAACGTTTATGTGGAAAATATTCTTATTGATAAATGGTGGGTCTCTACAGTCGAGGAAATATATTATTCACATAATATTTACATAATATAACCAAATAGCCAGCAACCAAGTATACCCATTGGAAGAGCTTTATCAGATTTTCCTTTATGGAAGAAATAATGGTTAATTTTGACTGATGTTGTCAGAAGGTATAATATATATACTATTACCTTTGATTTTCGCATATAGAGCATACGTATAAAATACAATGTGAATTTTCAAAATGCATTTTGCTGTCATCCATCATCATCACAGTCTTACATTTATATCCCTACTGGACATATTCAGATTTTGTCTTCATCTATGTGTTGGCATTCTGAAACTAAAAAATAAAACCTATGAATTCCTCTTTTTAAGGCTTCAAGATTCAGACCTTTTCCAAACGCGCACACTTTTGTCATTGAGGTGAGAAGCCATGTTGAAGTAGGCGGCAGAAAAGAGGCTGAATTTATTAAACCCACGCAAAAGCATTCAAAGTGCGTCAGCGAGTAATGAATCGTCAACGAGCAATAAATAACCTTTGTGTGTTTTGAGTTTCAGGCAGAATTATCAGTTGCGGGGGCGGGAGGAGGTACTGATGAGACAAGGAGGAAGACAGAAACACTAAAGTGAGTCTTAATGGGAATCTTATTTGGGAGGATTCGGCACATCTCCACTGTGATGCTAATTAACACATCGAAGCTAACCTCCAACCAAAGTTAGAGGCTGATGACAGCGGTTTTAAATAGTCAAACCAATCTAAATCTCATCAAAAAAAAATTCCTCCAGTAGCTTACTCAAAGGTTTCGCTCGTCTTAGTATATTTGATATTTTATAAATAAATAAATAAATGGAACATGAAAGCCTTTTTTTTTTTTTTTTTTATAAAAACAAAATAAAATAGATTTATGGAGGAAAACTTTATAGCAGTGTCTGTTGATAGTATAATAGATTTAAATACCATGAATAATCTTGAATGTATTTCACTTGAATCACACAATTACAATGATTTTCTAATAATTTTGTGCAATATAATTTTGTGCAATATCATTTTATATCGATATTTCAATTTTTCTTTAAACACGAAATCACCTCTATGTGTAAAATATGCTGCACAGAATGCACCCTCTTTAAAGTAATATAGCTGACAATCTTTGCATAGTCGTTGCAGTCTACAGTGAGCTATGTTGATGTATGGTCTCGAGTCATCCCTCAGCTCTTTGCGCCGTGCAATTTAGTGCTGAATGAGTGTGAGCAATTTCTGAAGATGATGACAGACTGCAGTGATAGTGAAACGTGAGCCAATAAACTGCAAGAGCCACACTTACGCTCTTCGCTAACTACACAACATTCTGAGCACCTGAATTGAAATCCCAGACCCGGAGGGGGTGGAACATCAGCAATAAGTGTTTGAGACTTCTGTCAGCGACTGCCAGGATGACAGATGAGATCTTCATTTTCATGACCTACCAGATATTCAACTACGGCAAAAGCATGTTTAAATGTAACATCAGGAAAAGGTTAACGCATTTTGGAGAGCTGTTGAATTACGCCAGGACGATGTTTAACTGTATTTTGCAGTAGGTAGGTACAGTCGTCCTCTTGGTGCACCGGCGGGACCCATTCGAGGATCTCACCTCGAACCATCCAAATCCTCATTCGAACCAATGGCTGGCCAGGCTACCAGGGGCCTAATTCCCTGTTCATGCCAATGAATCTGTTATCTGTTTTAATTGTGTGTATAGGAAATACATTTAGCTGCAGCTAATTTGGTCTTTATTTCAACTAATTGCAGTGAGTAAAAAATATTTTTACATATACAATTTCAGTTATGAACTTGGGGACAAAATGAATTAAGTTTAAGTCAAGCTAAGTCAAGGTACTATTTTACAACCATTTTGTATGTCATGAAGAAAAAACGAATCAATTTCATTATAATTATTTGAAGCAGCTCTCCACCGTCGTTATAAGCTGCTGGAGTGTTCATGGGAGTTTGGCCAATCAGTCCACATGTGGTTTGCGGACTTGGAAAAGGCATTCAACAGTGGTCTCTGGTGGTGCTCCAGTAGTTTGGGTTCTGGCGACCACTGCGACAGACCATATGGTCCCTTTACAATTGGAGTAGCAGCTTGGCTAACATTGCCGGTAGTAAGTCTGACTTGTTCTCAAAGGAGGTTGGACTCCCAAGGCTGCCCTTCTACACCAGTCTGTTCATTAACTTAATGGATGCATTTTTTACCCATCCAAGAGGTAGATGATGTCCAGTTGGTAGCCTGAAGATCTCATCTCAACAATTTTCAGGTGATGTTATTTTGGCTTCATTGAACTGCAGTTGAGTTAAAAAATGAATTATTATTTTTTCTCTGGGCCATATAGTCTTAATGAACCAACTACTGTCACCCAGTAAAAAATATTTATTTCATAATATAGGGACATGTGTCACCATTTTAACAATAATGGCGGACCACAGTGCTGTTGTACCCTTTTGTACTAAACTGTATACTAAACACTCAACAGGGAGCTGTTGAATAACTGCCCTATTGTATATTAAGCCGTGGGCAGTATTTTATTTTGAAATGGCTTGGTCAGAACCAACAAAAAGCCAAAAAATGGTCACAATAACGCCTAGGGGTTAATTATTCTCATCTTGTCAAATCCTTCTAAATGCCCCTACTATCAAACCTCCCCATGCTTTTGTCTTTTTGTCACAACTCTCATTATGAAAAAAAAAAGAGGCATATTGTTGCTTTTTGGAAGTTGTTATAAAACCATCCCTAATTTAACAGGACTAAAAAAAAAAAAATGATGAAAAGGAGGGACATGCGGAGGCTTTCAAGGCTTGTGGTATCCGTCCATCAAACAGCAGGTATTCCCAGCAGGTGTTGGCCGGTGCATCAGCCATGTTATCATCTGTTATCTTGTCGTAACAGCAGTACAACTGCTGGGCTTAGGAGGGGGCGGGGGGTGTTATCTCCGTTGAAAGGAACAAACACCACCCCCCTCTAAGCAGGACATAGTGGATCCGGCATCACTGCGAGGCACTAGACCTACTGCAGTTAGACATGGCCCCTGGTTGGTGGCAGAAGGACTTAATTACCTATTAGTGATTCATTTGGGACTCACTGCGGAGAGTTGGCATATCGAAAGCCGAGAGAGAGGAGAGAGCGAACAGCTGAACAGAAAGCTGGGGGAAGGGTTGAGGATTAGCGACACCATCACACAGTGAAGACATAAGCACAGGACATTTCACAAGGTATGAAAGCCTTCCATACCAAGAGTACAGTGAACCCCTGTTCATTGCAGGGGGGCGGGGGGTGTGGGGGGGTTAGCGTCCAGACACTAGTGTTGTACTTCTTGAGATTGGTCTTGATCTGGGGACTATTTTTAAGGGTCTCGGTCTTGTCTCGGAATCAAAGGCATTTTGATCAAGACCGGTCGAGACCAGGCCAGTACTACAGTGGATCAGTGAGAAATTAAGAAGATTTGTTTCATTGTACTGTTCCAAAAACGAAATAACAGAATTTGATTTTGTTGCAAACATAGTGAAAAAAAAGAGAACGAGAGAGGTCAAACCGTGCGGTGTTACGCAACTTAGGCAAGGCAATGAGGTGCACCATTTTTGGACAAACGATCCACTACCGTCAAGACGGCAGTGTTACCTTGGGAGGACGGGAGTCTCGTATTGAAGTCCACTGAAATATCTGACCAGGGTCTTCTGGGGATGTGGAGCGAAAGAAAAAAGTCCTCTAGGTGATTTGGATGGAGGCTCATTCCTGGAACAAATAGAACAGGCTGCTACATATTTTTTCTTGGATGGCCACCAGAACCTCGGTGCACTTCACCAGAGATGTCCAATCCAGGTCCAGAAAATAAAAACCCTGCCACAGTTTGGGTTTAGTCACAGGTGTTTCTACTCAACGAGAGCTCAGTTGAGTGGAAGCACCTGTGGCTAAAGCCAAACTGTGGCAAGGTTTTTTACTTTTTGGACCTGGATTTGACCCCTCTGCGCTTCACCGTGGAACTAAATACAAAGAGACAACCGTTCACACATTGAGAATACACAAGTGGGTAAAGTGAGCTGATTGGTTGATACCCAAAGACGAGAACAGGGGGAGACAAATGCATAACATCCACACAGGAACAAAAAACTTTTACCAGTTTAACCCAAAGCCAAAAATCAATTATGTTACAGAGTGAAACAAAAACAGATATCGTGACATTTTAAAGAGAATGAAATGGATGTGGATTGACAATTGCCGAATGACGGGTGCTCAAAATTTATTTTGGCGCACCCACCTCTGGTGATAAATGGTATAGAAAATGAATGGATGGATGGATAAACAGATGCATTACGCCTCACCCTAAAAATGCGATCATACCCTACAACCCTATCCAACCAAACGTGTTCAAAGCCCACAAACCCTGCCTGTGGCCCTACAGACTTTTTTTCTTTTGTGGACATGAATGTTATATTTAAAATGACAATTTAACCTTCTTCCACCCAAGGCCTACTTTGTCTCGCTGACCACACATCCATTCAAACTGAAATGAAGGGCAAGATTGCAACGTTTACTTGACCTCCAGTTCTTCGGGGGCCTAGAGTGATCAGACCGAAAGAGGAATTGGAATTAATAATGTAGACCGACTAATATGTTTACTCAACTCCAATGATGGCTTCAATAAAATATGAAGAGTACAGTACGCTATTAGGATATGTATTGCGAGAGACATACTATTCCCCACTACTCTATTTGCCAGCCAAATCCATCAAAGGCTGTTGGCTGTGGTTGGCTTTCCGGTCACCTCTGACCAAATAGAAAAGGGGGTTTGGGTCACAGCATCTATCATTTCTATTTGGAAAAGGTTTCACCTTCTCTTGACATCTAGACTAAGAACACACCAAATGGATTTGGTTCAACAAAGTGGCAAATGAATGATGAAAGTGTAATAGGATATGTGGGTTATAACCTGTGTGCCTGCGACAATGCATACACTTTCATGATTATTTCCTTTTGGTCCAACGTTGTGGGCCATCTCACACGTTGACAGCGTGAACCCTCAATTTCTTTTTTTTTCTCTCCTTTCTTTTCTTTGGTCCTTCCTCGGGTCTCCTAACGGCCTCACGACTCTGGTTGGAAGTGTTCGGTTTAGGTGAACGGTATGGGATTTTTTAATAGATTTTAGGTGAACTAATGAATACACACACACTCGCACGCACGCACACAAACATACTCACCCCCCCCCCAAAAAAAAGAGAGCAATGATGATGACATGTCAAATCGGTAAAATTACCGAATGAACAATACTGAGCTCTCCAGAAAAAAAAAGTCAACCCTCAATTTCTATGTTAAGGTCTCTCTTCCAAGCACCCTTTTTTTTGGAAGATGAAAATTAGAGTTGTGCAATCAGGATGAGCAAAGCAAAGTCTCTAACAACAGATGTAGAAGACACATAACCTACAGATAAATGGGAATCAATTACAGATTCCATTGGAATGGACGGGTCCGAATGTTCTGCGGTGTTGACTGCATGAGAAAATGTAACATTAAATCCGGACATATTTGACGTCTTTTACATTATTTTGTTTCGAACATCACAATACGGTGTATCTGAAGACACAGTGTCCGAAGGACAGTCACTCTGATTGATGAGTCTGATTAACAGCTGATTGGATGTGTAAATCTTCGCAAAAGGTCACGTCTTACCTGCTGTCCTGTGACCTTTAAGTACTCTGCGCTCAATCACAGTTAGAGTAACTCGGCTGTGCCGTTTCATTACACTTACACCATCCGTAATTATGGAGGCCATTGACAGATGTTGAAAATCAAAAAAAAGAAGAAGAAGGAATTAAAAGGAAATTATGTTTTATGCAAAGTACAGTGGTGTGTTGAGATATGAAGGACCCGGATCAACATTGTTTATATATATATATATATATATATATGTATTTATACACACACACACACATATTATACACATGCTTTTGTATTTTATTTATTTATTTTTGCGTTGAATTTTTTGGTGGGAATGGGTGTTTCCCCTGTTTTTCTTGACTAGTACCTAACGTAATATTATTCACTATATTTTTTATTTGTGATCATCTGTGTCATCGGAGATATAGTGGTCAGTTACAAACGTCGGCATTATGGGGGTTCCAATTTTTTTTGCGCTAACCCTGTTGACACACATTTATTATACAAATAAGTCCTGTCTAAGAGAAATGATACAATTATTTGGACAACAACCACAGCTTTCGCTGCCCACCATAAAAATATGTACAATCAATGAAGAAAAGCTTCTATGTGAAGGCAATCAAGGCAGGGTGGATGTAAATTGTAGCTTCAAAATGCCCTAATTATTTCCATAGTTCTGAAACCACTTATGGGCTTATAATTGCTTTTGCTTGATTTGTACAACAACTGAAGGTATTTAATTTGCATCAGATGCGATTGTGAGAAACAATATTCAATCCACCTACTCTGCATGTTGTAAATATGCACTGCTGTGAACACCAGCACAATAGCTGAAGGTTACGGCACCAATAAAGGAGAAAAGGTCTGTTTTTTTTTTTTTAAGGAACAATACAAAGACACAATACTAGGGTCTTTTGATTTTCATCAATCAAACTGTAATGCCTGCCATATACATGTTATTAAGGAAATGGCTGCTACATTGGCTCAGCTGGATTTGCACAAAGTAGCGAGTCTTTGGAAATGATTATTGTTGTCAGAGAGCGATGGCGATGACGCTAAACTTTTATGTTACTGTAAGCAATAAATTCAAGCACAAGTTATTTGACTCGGTTTTTGTGTTTTCAGTTTCTCATACAGTCGCAAGTAGTAGTATGTGAACCCTTGAACCAACATTTATGTTTCCTTATTTTCATCAACTGAACACAACATGCAAGCGGTGTATGTGAACCTTTGGATTTACTATCTGGTTGACCCTCTGCTTTGACAGCTATAACCTCAACCAAACATTTCCTGTAGTTGCAGATCAGACCTGCACAATGCTTAGGAGGAAATTCGGATATTTCCTCTTTGTTAAAGCGGTTTCACTTGAGCAATATTCTTTGGATGTCTGGTGTGAATCGCTTTCTCAAGGTCTCGCCACAGCATCTCAATCAGAAACCCTAAAACCGCACTTGCACAAACAGCCAGAGGCCTCTTAATCCCGGTTATATCTCTATGGCCATACACTATGTATCTTGCCATTCAAGGAATGTTATCTCTCGTTGGAGTGAGAATAGTCAAGAAGTTGTCCGACATATTGCGCAGATAACCCGCAGTGTCAGAGACATGTTAACCCTTCTCGGTGGACTATTATTACATTCTTGAGCTATCAACAACTATAGCATGTTTGTCTAATCTCCAACTTGCACTACAGCACAATAGCTATATACTGTAGTAGCGGAGTGATTTAGTCACGCAGATGGCACATTAGTGACGCCATGTCATCATTAGTTGACGTCTCTTTGAAGTGAGATAGAGAAGCAATGCCTTACATTCCCCAAAAATATTTCTAATATAGGATTAGAATATTCATTTTATGTTTTTATTTTTTTAGTGCGTGTCACTCGATGTCGTGGTTTGTGTGCATGCGTGTTTTCATGTTAGAAGTTGTATTTTGTCACCCAAAACTGTTAAATTGTGCGAAAACTGTAAGTAAGTGTAATGAGAAAAATATAAGCACGGTTGGGGTGAATATTTGGAGGGTCCCGAAATTGGAATGGTGTAAATCGTCTGTCGTATGTGGGAGTAGAAAGAGGACAAAACAGTCAGGAAATTAAAAAGTCCCATTGAAAATGAATGGGGATTTTTTTTTTAAATATAAAACATTAAATTGTGCGAAAACTGTAAGTAAGTGGAATGAGAAAAATATAAGCACAGGTTTGGTGTGAATATGTGGAGGGTCCCGAAATTGGAATGGTGTAAATCGTCTGTCGTATGTGGGAGTAGAAAGAGGACAAAACAGTCAGGAAATGAAAAAGTCCCATTGAAAATGAATGGGGATTTTTTTTTTTAAATATAAAACATTAAATTGTGCGAAAACTGTAAGTAAGTGGAATGAGAAAAATATAAGCACGGTTGGTGTGAATATTTGGAGGGTCTCGAAATTGGAACGGTGTAAATCGTTTGTCGTATGCGGGAGTAGAAAGAGGACAAAACAGTCAGGAAATGAAAAAGTCCCATTGAAAATGAATGGGGATTTTTTTTTAAATATAAAACATTAAATTGTGCGAAAACTGTAAGTAAGTGGAATGAGAAAAATATAAGCACGGTTGGTGTGAATATTTGGAGGGTCCCGAAATTGGAATGGTGTAAATCGTCTGTCGTATGTGGGAGTAGAAAGAGGACAAAACAGTCAAGAAATGAAAAAGTCCCATTGAAAATGAATGGGGATTTTTTTTAAATATAAAACATTAAATTGTGTGAAAACTGTAAGTAAGTGGAATGAGAAAAATATAAGCACGGTTGGTGTGAATATTTGGAGGGTCTCGAAATTGGAACGGTGTAAATCGTCTGTCGTATGTAGGAGTAGAAAGAGGACAAAACAGTCAGGAAATGAAAAAGTCCCATTGAAAATGAATGGGGATTTTTTTTTTTTAAATATAAAACATTAAATTGTGCGAAAACTGTAAGTAAGTGGAATGAGAAAAATATAAGCACGGTTGGTGTGAATATTTGGAGGGTCTCGAAATTGGAACGGTGTAAATCGTTTGTCGTATGCGGGAGTAGAAAGAGGACAAAACAGTCAGGAAATGAAAAAGTCCCATTGAAAATGAATGGGGATTTTTTTTAAAATATAAAACATTAAATTGTGCGAAAACTGTAAGTAAGTGGAATGAGAAAAATATAAGCACGGTTGGTGTGAATATTTGGAGGGTCCCGAAATTGGAATGGTGTAAATCGTCTGTCGTATGTGGGAGTAGAAAGAGGACAAAACAGTCAGGAAATGAAAAAGTCCCATTGAAAATGAATGGGGATTTTTTTTAAATATAAAACATTAAATTGTGTGAAAACTGTAAGTAAGTGGAATGAGAAAAATATAAGCACGGTTGGTGTGAATATTTGGAGGGTCTCAAAATTGGAACGGTGTAAATCGTCTGTCGTATGTGGGAGTAGAAAGAGGACAAAACAGTCAGGAAATGAAAAAGTCCCATTGAAAATGAATGGGGATTTTTTTTTAAATATAAAACATTAAATTGTGCGAAAACTGTAAGTAAGTGGAATGAGAAAAATATAAGCACGGTTGGTGTGAATATTTGGAGGGTCTCGAAATTGGAACGGTGTAAATCGTCTGTCGTATGTGGGAGTAGAAAGAGGACAAAGCTGTCAGGAAATGAAAAAGTTCCATTGAAAATGAATGGGGATTTTTTTTAAATATAAAACATTAAATTGTGCGAAAACTGTAAGTGGAATGAGAAAAATATAAGCACGGTTGGTGTGAATATTTGGAATATAAAAAATTTAATTTTGCGAAAACTGTAAGTAAGTTGAATGAAAAAAATATAAGCACGGTTGGTGTGAATATTTGGAATGAAAATTTTGGAATTTTTTTGCAAAAATGATGATTCTTTGCCTAAATCATCTCCATATGATGCAAATGGTTAAAACAAATTGTGTTTCCTGAAAAATGTGAAAAAAATTACTTGATTGTTTGATTATTTTAAGAAGGCGTTGATTTATTTTTGTAATGTATGCATTTAAAAAAAAAAATAATTAAATTTTTGTTTTATTTTATTAGGAATAACCACCATCTACACTAATATACTAAACCAAACTTAGAAAATATTTAATATTTTAGCATTTTTATTTTTCCATCAAAGGCTTTTTGTTTTTGTTGTTTTTTAGTTTGAGGTGTCCCAAAATTAAAACGGCATCAAAGTCACTGTTTTGTTTGACAAGCTAACTTACTACAGTGTTTTTGGTGAAACCAACAAATCTTCAAAAGGACGGAAAAATGTAAAATTAAACAATTTTTCTGCTTTCGGTTATCATACAAAATTCGGTGAGTGTTTCTTACAATATCAGTCAAAGTACTATACAGGGAACTTGCAGGGAACAAGTTAAGAACCTCACATGCGAGAAACCCGTGAAGCTCATGTGTGACTTATCAAATGGTGCGTGTGAGATGGGTACGGCACTCGTACCATTTACTAAGTTGCGCTCGCGCCTGAGTGACAAAAAAGCAAACACATTCATGTCTAAAGCTTTTTACCGTCTTCTATGTAAACAACGGAGTAGACGTGGATAGAAGGAAATCCTGATGGCTCATGCAAACAAAAGGAAAAAAATGGAAAAAAACAAAACAAAGGAAAGGAAGCAACTATATCGTTATAATTGTGATTCTTATGCTGCCAACTCTGTTTTACAATGCAGTCCCAAGGAAATGTAGCTAATGTGTTGCTGAATAATTTAAGCGCAATTGTGCTTGAGGACATATTGGTTCATACGTCTTATCATGGCCTACGCTTCACCCTGACGGTATTACCAAACCCCTGTGGATTTTTTTTTTTAAAGCCTCTCTCTTCTCCTTACCTCATTGTGGCGGCTAGACAACATGTGAACATGAGCAAAGTTGTTATTTGCTCTACTGTGATTTATAAAAGTAGCGCATTTGACAGCAAAATTTATAGAAGTTTACCATGCCTAGAAGCCGCTTAACCGACCGGCGAGAGAGGGCAAGTTGACTACAGTACATCTTCGCACAAAATGTACACAATACAATCAACATATATCAAGACCTTGCCTTTTGCTGCTGCACATTCACTTTTATTCACATTTTCCACAGGATACGGCATCATGCTCTAATCTCGCATTCCCTGGTGAGCTGTCAATGTCAAACACGTTTTGCACTCATGAATTCTCAGCACAGGGTAGAGCTAAAATCGCAATGATAAGAAAGGCAGCTTCTATTTTGAAATGAGAGATGGATCAAAAGCGAGCAGAACTGTATTGGCAGCATTGGTATGATCCTGGACTAGTTTACCTCAATCGTTAAGAAAATTGAACTTTTCTGTTGTGATTTAAGAAGCCAATTCTACCAGTGCGCAACTTGTTTGTGGGATCCCCCACGGATCAGTTTTAGGCCCCCTCCAACTGTATAACCAAAAGTAAATTTTTGAGATAGACCGATATGTTTTTTTTTTAGGGCTGATACCAATGCCGATTATTAGTAGTCAAGGAGGCTGATAACCGATATTTGAAGCCGATATTCTTTTTCAGTAAAATAGATATTGGCATCAAAATTATTTTAAATACAAATGTCCATCTTGATTTTGTTGTATTGTCTTAAAGCATTAATGCTGATTGAAGAATTGGTCATACTTTTCAAAATGTAGATTTTTTTTTAAATCTTAGACAATATACTTCATTTTAAGTTTCTAAAAAAAAACATTTTCACAGCTCGCAAGGTTATCAGTAAGTCTTAAAAAGTTAAATGGACACTTAAAGAAGTAAATACCATAGCTCTTTTTTTCCCCCCTAAAATAAAAAAAAAACTGAAATCTTTGTTTTAAGGCCCAATCCCAATGTCGAGAAAAAAATAAAAAAAGTTTCAGAAAGTTCCTACGGTCAGCAGTACCGCTTATAAAGTTAACTGAAGTTTAAAATAAATAGTTTCGTGAGATTAAAATGGTTTTAGCATGACCTTTTATCGACAGTCAGATTTAGAAAAAAAAGCCGATACCGATATTCGTCAAATCGCCCAATATCAGCGCCTTGATTAATAGTTGATTAAATTCATTACAAAACAATCTGACACTGTATAAATAAGGATCGAGATTTTCGGCAAACTTGAAATCAACCGCTTTTGTGGTCTTCATGCCTTTACTTAGTTGTTTATGTTTTACACTCAATGGATGGGAAGGCACTGCGGAGACTATACGTCTAAATATTTATATACAAGCAATTAAGAAGTCACTTTTCCATAATGCATCCTCTTTAAATAATATTATTAAGGCTAATGAAAATATATTATTGCATTAGCAGAAAGTCCTAGCTGCTGACTTTATGGTTCTCGCGGACTCATTAGCTTTCATTACTGTGGCAGTTTAGATACATATGGAGCCATTCTCCAATTTTAGCTGATCTATTATCTTGACCTCACCTTGCAATGAAGACAGGATGTACTGCCTCCAAAAAGTCTGCTTAACTCATTAAAAACCATTGAATGTATAATTAATGCTCAATTATGCAAATGTTATTACATTTTCATATCCCTTACTGAGTAAAATTAAATACATCATATTGAAACTTGAATTATTTACAAGGCACGGGGTGTAGTTTCACAATCAGCGCCAAAAGAGATGCGCTGAGAGAAACGCACGGGTGTGGGGGGCGAACTACGCTACATTTAATCTTAACCAAACTGTTTCAGGTCATTAAGGGAACAATATTACAATGCATGCGGACTAACATGATGAAAAATTCATCTATTTTCTTTACAGTGCTGCTTGTCATCATTAGGGTGACTGATACGGGAATCTCTTGTCTTTTGCGTGGGTTACATTACACGTGCGAATACAGTTAAAATGTTTTTCTATAGTTTACAGTATATCCCAAATTAATCTCCCCAACTCTTTAAATATGTTCTTTTCTTTGGTCCTTCCTCGGGTCTCCTGACGGCCTCACGACTCTGGCTGGAAGTGTTCGGTTTAGGTGAACGGTATGGGATTTTTTTAATAGGTTTTAGGTGAACTAATGAATACACACACATACTCACTCACATACAAAAAAATAAAAAGGAGAGCAATGATGATGACATGTCAAATCGGTAAAATTACCGAATGAACAATACTGAGCTGTCCAGGAAAATAAATAAATAAATAAATAAATAAATGTTCTTCTCCTGTTCAAGCACAGGGAGAACCTTTAAACTACAGCGATCCACGAGTAACAGAATGAAGAGAACACAATTTTGCACTAATTTGAGAAGTGTGACACGGCTTCTATTCTGTCAATTTGTGCGAAATCACTGACCCCGCCCCCCACCCCCCGTGTTAGTTCATCTACATCTATTTAACGCCGCTCTCTCCGAAATGACATTTTGCTGTCGGTCACATATCAGAGATATTCTTTCTCTATGTAAATGCAGAAACATATATTTCATGGGATAGTGAACGCAAGGCGACCAAGATTGGTGAGATCAAGGGTCAAACCAGTTCACTTCCATTCCCAGTATTTTTTATTAATCACAATTTTCAATTATCTAGATTAGAAGATGGGAAGGATCATTTTCAATACATTTCTATACTGTAACTTTGTGCCGTTTTATCCAATGCTTTTGTTTTAGATCTCAATGTTGTTGATTGTTGACTACACTATAGTTAGAGCTGTCACTATCGAACTGAATATTCACTCGAATATTGGGTTGTATTGACTAAACTGGTAGCATTACAACTATTTATCTGTCCCAACCCTACTATCAGATCTTTACAACAAACAAAAGAGGTCGCCACAAAAATACAAGGTCATACCTAAACCGTTGTCGGATATTTAACTGCTAGCTTGCTGTCAAGGTACGCACAAGTAATTGGGTTGACCCTGTGAGGGGCATAAAGCCCTCCACCAAAAAGGCGCCATTTTGTTTGTGTTTCAGTAATAAATATTGAATCTATTTTTGGGACGCTAATTAGCTAACCACCAGGCTTTTTACATACTTGGCCCAAAAAATCTGATTCCGAAATTTTCTTTAACCACTTTTTTTGACCTGTTGTGACTACGCTAATGAGTGTCTTTCATTTAGGAGCGGACACATCTTCAGGCGGATTAAAGAACAACTTCGGCCATGTTGTTTTTATAGCCCAATGATATAAACACAATACCCTTTCTCCCTCAGCCCCACAAACCCTGGAAGAATCGACCGGCCATCGCCATGGCAACTGTTAGAAAGTGTAACACGATCCATCAGATCCAATTAAGAGAATGGGATCAGATTAGATTTTAATAGATTTGATTGCATTAAGGATAGATTAGGTTGATTGCATTATTAGCTTTAGAGGGACAGGACCATCGCGTGCCAGACAATTGGCGGGGTGGCGCGACTCATTTTGTCATCTTGAAAGCAGAGAAACGGAGCAGTGGGATAGAATGCAGCCATTTTGGACTAACAATCAATGAAGAGATCAAATACAGTATATGTTACTGTGTCAAATATGTATTATTATGCTTGTCAAAAATCCAACCAGAAAACACTGCCATCAATATATGACTTTAAAATTTAAATAAAGGATTTCACAGTGAAAGAATCCCTTTTTTCGGTATCCTTCCCGCACCTGTAAACAACCCCTGCCCATATTTTCACTTATTCCCGCGGTTCACAAAATGCTAACAGCTTGCTAACTATCCTAATTGAGCGGAACTGCTCGAACCGTGCTGCCCGCTCCACCTTGATAGTGAGTCATCACCTTTCACCTCACATCCTGACACCCACCCATGTTAAAGCTCGCTGGCACCCCCATTAAGACAGTGGGGGCTGTAATTACCTAATGTTCACCTGAGAGCGCGCACGCACACAGGACAAATTACTGGCCACAATGAAGCACTAAATGGCTTTGATGGATAGGTGTGGGAGAGTCGTCTCATTTTCTCTCGTGGAGCATAAAGGGCTTCGGCGGCCCACCAGGTCAAAAAGCTATCTATCCCACCTTCACACTGCTATTAATCTGACTGATCTTTCCACTCGCTTCCTCTTCCTTGTTCGACACTGCCAAATAGCACCGTCTATTTTCACACTTCCTTACATTCTACCTGCATTTTTTTTTTAAATGCACTAAAGAAAGCCAAACTATTACAATACATCAATAGACAATCGCAAACTTAATCTTCCCGCAAGTGTTTTTTCAACTTCAGGTTTAATCAGGAGATCTGTACATGTATTTTATTAATGACTTCATGATAGTAGCTACCTGAATTCCTTGTTTTATTTCAGGATTTCTTTTATGGAGGTACAGTGCCTCTGGGAAAATTGGGATTTGGTTCATAATTTATTGGCTAAAAACACAATGTTGAAGTTAATGAGTTTGGAATCTCACAATTAAATAATGAATGAATGTTTAAAGAGATGGATAAAGATGATTAGTGGTATTTATTTCATTGTCTTATTGAGCGTGTTTTTTTAATTAGGAATCTAGAGTATTATTAGTTTTGTCCACGCGCTTTGTGAATATCGAATAACAGGGGTGCTCACAAACACTTTTATTTTTCTATCGATCAACCTCAACTTGTTGGAATCAAATTGTCCTCAGTTCAGTTCAGTTTTAAGTTGTATGTCATTTGTTGGACATCTTAACTGAAATAAAGGTTGTATATCAATAAATTAACCTTGGAGTGGAAAAAAAAAGCATCTTATTGATATGACTTGAGTATTTTTCTAATTTAATTTTAGTAGTAATTTTATAATTTTTTCATCGGTACCACGCTAGCTGAATTAGCTCCTATGCTAACTGGTTAAGAACAAACGTAAACAAATTGAATTAGCTCCTATGCTAACTGGTTAAGAAGAAAATTAGATACAGCCTACGTTGGGAAAAACTTTTATATTGTCTTTCTGAAAATATATATAACAAGGTTAAAAGTTCTATCACCGCGCACTGCGCAAATATTTTTCACCTTCGCTGGTTGATGCCCATGGCGTTCTATCTACCTCAATGTATTGGAATCAAATTGTCCTCAGTTCAGTTTAGCTTTGAATTATAAATACAGTACATCATATGTTGGACATATTGATTGAACTATTAGAAAAACGAGTTATAGAATTGTCACTGATGGCGGAGCGGAGTGGAGTGGTTCACTCACCTTTTAGCTTTCAAATAAACTTGAATTGGCTGCACCGCCTCGTGGCCCTGCTGAACACATAGCAGATGGATAGCGTTCATCACGTTTCTGTAGAATCATTTTCATCCTTTTGGAGTTTAATTATGCTTGGCTATGACTACATCAAGATATTAAGCCTGGAGTGACACCGCTTATACGACTAATTTAATTTGAGTAGCGCTCTAATTACAGTAACAGTCAGAATATTAAGCAACAGGGTGGCAAATCAATGTTAATGTTAGAGTACTTTCTTGGGTACATGCTAGCTTAGCTGCCTTGCTAACCGGTAAAAACAAACGAGTTAGCTGCTATGCTAACTGGTAAAGCACAAACTTAGCTTTAGCCTACAATGAATGTTCTATCACACCGCCCTGCGCAAATATTTGTCACCAACTACTGGTTGACGAGAAAAAAAAAACATGTCTTCAAACCTTCAGTCCCAAAGTCCCCAATGTGAGCAAGATGTATTAGACCCTCCATGTTGCGAAAGTGTCCGTCTAACTCCCCGCCCCCATTCATAACGCGCCTTCTCTTATGTTTGTTTAGCATTTCTGGGGGATTCTCATCTGTATTCTACCACATAGCACTGCACAGAAAGATACATTTCATATTAGAAACAGGGGAGCAACCTCACCTTCAAGAGTGTCATCAATGTGCGATCAGAGCAGGTGCTTTAAAAGTAAGACGGCGTTCAGGTTAATGATTAGTTTCGGTTTCAGCGCTCTAATGCCAGAAAAATGCTGCGAAGATGTAAAAGATGACCATTTCAAAAGGGCAAATTTAGTTTATAAGTGACTCATTGAGGTTAAAACAATTTTAGGAAGAAATATGATTCAATGTATTATAGTCAAATATTGTATAAACCAATTGTTCTTTCAAGTCCTAATTAACATGCTCTTAATGTCTTACAAAACAAGATAGCTACTATGCTAATTTAGACTGTATGTGTGCTAGGCTATAAATTAGAAGTAACTTGTCATTTGTAGCCTTATTTGCCACAATTGTTGAACGCTTTTTCCAACCGTCAACTTCTGGTGTTCTAAAATAAATTTCAACCTAATTTGAAAAAAGTACATACAATTCATTTATTAGTTATGCTGAGCTAATTTTGTAAAAAAAAAAAAACAAAAAAAAAAAAACATTTGTGAGTCATTTTACAAGTTGTTTGTTGGGCCAAGTGATCAAAACGGATATATTTTTTATAATTGTAAAAAAATAAAAAATAAAATAACTTTTGCACTTAAACCAAAATTTCAATCATTTAAAAAATAATAATAATAATATATTTTTAATTCTTGCTTAATTAAGAGTTTAATCAGCGCTTCTACTTTTTGCCACAGTACTCATTTATTAATTTTTAATACGGGCATCTGTAAGTATCTTTGTCCTCCCTTTCTTATGTTGCAAGAGATTTGGCCTTGTTGCCGCAGTTACACCGAACGGCAGCAGAGGGCGCTGTGACTGTAACAACAGCTGGCTCTCCAGTGGTGCGTTTCTGCAAATTTAATTGTCTGAACCTACAAGCATGCCTACTTCAGCATGCATGTGTGCACGCTCACGTGTGCATGACTGTATGGAAATGTTGACTTGGAATTGTGTGTGTGTCTGTGTGTGTGTGTGTGTGTGTGTGTGTGTGTGCGTGAGAGAGAGAGAGAGAGCTTGCTTTATACTTATACTAGCCAGTTTCCATGACGATAACCATCACGATTCCGCTTAGATGTCCCTGCGTGCGTTCGTATATTCATACAGGTTATACCCATTAGCGCAAATAAAGTTGGGCAATAAAGTATAATTTTATGCTCTGTACACTGTGTGATACAGGCCGGAAAACTACATCTTGTATCGTGTGCGCGCTATGTGGTCGCGTATTGCTTTGCAGAGCACCTACCCCAGAGAGCCCTTGTGTGTTTTGATTGTTTGAAATCGTAAAAATGCATCGTATTGGAATGCAATGACACCTGTTAAAGGTGCATGTTTAACATAAAGGTATCAATCACAATTATACTGTAAATAATGTATCAGGTGTGAATTTGTTTCATGTTTTTTTTTTTTATGTGATACTAAAGAGGCATATTGAAGATACAAAGTATTCACATTTCCATTTGATATTTACTAAAGACTGACAATGATTTTTTTTACGTCTTACAGTATATTACATATAATAAGGGTGTTTTTTAAGCATTATTGATATGACTTGAGTATTTTTCTAATTTGATTTTAGTAGTAATTTTATAATTTTTTCATCGGTACCACGCTAGCTGAATTAGCTCCTGTTTACTGTTTTTTTAATTCCAAAGTAATATATCTGAATTTTATACTTTTTAAAAAAAAAAAAATTATAGTAGAATTTAAAATTTATCCATCAAATAACAGCTTTTCCTCTTGTGGACTATGTTGGCTGGTGCAGCTTCACATTTAACTCATTCACTGCCATTGACGGCTATAGACGTCAAAAATTCATTTGAACTATTTCTATTAGTTTCACATTTTTTTCCTCCTTTTGTTAACAAGAGTATTTTTTACTGTACATTTAGAACAGATATACAATTTGTGATTAATTGTGAGTTAACTAGTGAAGTCATGCGATTAATTACGATGAAAATTTTTAATCGCTTGACGCCCCGAATTTTTTTATTATTTTTAAGTCGCGTCAGGCGATTACAATTTTTAATTGTAATCAATCGCATGACTTAAATAGTTAACTCACGATTAATCACACATTTTATATCTGTTCTAAATGTGCAATATTTTTTTTCTAGGTTTCAAAAAAAGTGGGGAAAAAATGTTTAACTAATGAATTTTTGACGTGTATAGCCGTCAATGGCAGTTAATGAGTTAATTTTTTAATTTTTAATTTATTTTCTTTTTCTTAAAACATTGTTTCAATATTTTATGCATAAAGTTATATAATGTCGAACAGTACTTTTGTTAAACATGCAGCTCATTAAAAGGCATGTTTGAAGAACTTCAAACTAGATTTGGTGTTTTTGCCAAACTTAAAAGTTTTGCTACAAACACATTTTTCACCGACAGCAATGGGACGATTAGGACACAAAGGGCAGCATCTGTAGCCGGTCTCACATTGTTTCTCCCAAATATCAAACATAAAGCTCGCTGACATTCTGCATGATTGAAGCAGCATATGTTTATCCTCATGCTTGATAAGCAAAAAAAAAAAAAAAGACAACTGCCAATACCAACAATTGCGTATCGCTGCAGGCGCATCCATACAAACTCAAAAGAAGCATGCACAGGAAAAGATGTTAAAAGTGTGGAAATATTCCAAGTGTCACACACACACACACACACACACATACGAGCGCACAGTGGCAGCCAAGGTCTTACAGCACATCACAGGGTCAGCGGCACACATCGGCATGGATTATCACACTGTCACACTCCGCCTCACGCTAACGGATAACAAGCTGCAGACAGATGTCCACCGGGGGAGGAGGGGCGGCGGCAGCTAAAAAGAAGTGTGGAGGAGTGGAAGACCAAAGCACAAAAAAACTAACAAAACACAATGCACACTGCATACATTCACACTCCCAGGGTAAATTTGTATATTTAAGAAAATATATATTAGAGGTGTGCCCAAGAAAATCGATTCTCATTTAGTACGCTTCGGAATCGATTTTAAATGTCCCAAAATCTATTTTATTATTAATTATTTTATACTGTCTTCCCTTTGTTTGTGTGCCTTTATTGGGAGCGCTGTTCATGTTGTACCCGATTTGGCCACTGAGGGGCAGTGTGGTTCCACGCGGTCTTATACACTGTTAAGTTGTAGCCACATTAGAGAGTAGAAGGAAAAAGTCACGGTCAAGTTATTACAATAAAAGCAGTTTTTTTTTGCAGCGTGGAGCCGTTCTTTTGAGTGATAAAAGTGTCGCGAGTAGCGCGCTAATTAGCATTAGCGAGTCAGACTGGAGTCGATCATTACGATTCCTTATACATCTATAAATTGAAGCAAAATCAAATCATTTTGAATCAAAAATTGTTCAGAATCGATTCCGAATCGAATCGCATACCCACAAATCGGAATCGAATCGTGAGACATTCAAAGATTACCACCCCTAATATATATATTATTTAAATGTTACTAGGCTTTGTCGGACAATCAGCGAGTTTGAGGGAAAAAACAAACAAACCGATAACCGATCACAGATTCGATCAGAAGTTGTAGCAATATATCCATAAAAAAAATTATTATTTTTTTTAATATTTACTAGTCTGCAGTTAACTTTGCGGGGGAAAGGGACTGGCCTGACGCAACCCACGTATAATTGACGTGACTTGAAATGCATGGAGAAAAAATACATAAGAAATTCTTCCAAAAATTATGATAAACATTAACTATACCAAGTAACCGATACCACTAGAACTTTTGATACATAAAATTTATATCAACCCAATGATACATCATTTTAAGGAAAGATCATTTATTTCTAATAAAAAGGACAACAGTCACTTACAATTCAAAAATAAAATAAAAACAATCCATTCTGATTTAGGATTGATTTGTTATAAAATTAAATAAATATAATTGACAACATTAAAATTGACAATTACCTGAGTTTTAGTAGAGGAAAATGATACAGGTTCAACTGTTAACTATTACGCATTGACATTATGAAGTTGGAAAACAGGTCTGGGCGATAAAGTAGAAGAAAGTAATAACTGGAATAACGTCAAAAGTTTATGAGAAATCATATTACGAGAAAATGGGTTTTTACAAGAATGAAGCCATAATAACCAGAATGAAGTCATAATATTACTAAGAAATCTTTTTGAGAGGACCATTTATAGAAATTACAGGAAAGAAATTCATTTCATGAGTTAAAATCAAAATTCAGAGAATAAAGTCAAATATCATAAAAATAGTATGATATTACATAATAAATTCGGTATAATAAAAATAAAGTCAAAGTTTATCATCTTACAAGAAAATATCATGATGTGCTCTTTAAAAAAAATACTTCAAAGATAAAAAAATGTATTGTTTAATTTACAAATTAAGAAAAACATTAAACGGATTAAACATAAAATAATAATTAAAAAAAAAAAACATCCAGTGGAAAAATACTATTCATCATACACACCTGACTTGCCTGACGTACCCGTGCACAAATTTCATCGCACTTATTGATATGTTGTAAGCGTTCCACAAATTCACCTTGACAATCTACATTCGCTTTTCATCGCCGGGAACAGTTATTACCTGCCGCATCTGCTGGTTGCCGGGCAACCTCACCGTGACAACAAGACTTCTCCAAAGCTGCTCACCAGTGACCATGACTGTCAATTCGTAATCTCATCCAGGGGAGAACTGTTTTGTTTTTTTTCTTTTATTGTTATGACGTGGTTATGCGTAATCGAGATGAAACCGTGAAAACATCGGTTGTTCTACAAAGGCAGAGCAGATGGTGAGAGTGAGCCGGTGGATCATTTCTAAATCAACAGCACACAGGAGTCGGTGTATCTCCGCGGAGGCTTGCAGCACAAATACGCAAACGCTCACGTGCATAATTACAACAAAACAGATGAACCGTCGCGAAAAATGCAAATGAAACCGTAACCTGCGAGCACTCAAGGCCAACAATGTGGCACTTTAAAGAGGTGATACCCGCGTTGCAATCGTGCCGTATAATGCAAACGAATGCGCTCAATCACAAGGAGCCATTTTAGCCACGGCCAAAACATCAGAAAAAAACAAAATGGCGGAAAACAGTTTAACGCTATATTTCCACAATTGACTATTGCACACTTTTCACTTTACACGACCTTTCAATAAACAAGTATCAACATTATAATTATAAAATGATGTAAAAAACTGTATATAAAATGATCAGAGGTGGCAAATCCAGGTCCAGAAAGTAAAAACCCTGCCACAGTTTGGCTTTAGCCACTAATTGTTTCAGTTGTCGCGCTAGCTAGCTTATTAGCTCGCTCCCATGGTGCTTGTTTACCTGCTAGGGAGCTAGCTAGCTAGCTAAGACCAGGGGCTACTTCCTACTCATTTTCCCCCCAAAAGTCTGATTAGACAAGAATTAGTGAGTGATAACACATTTTTCAAAATCCATATTCACTTTACAAAATCTTTCAATAAACAAGTATCAACATTATAATTATAAAATGATGTAAAATACTGTATATAAAATGAGCAGAGGTGGCAAATCCAGGTCCAGAAAGTAAAAACCCTGCCATAGTTTGGCTTTAGCCACTAATTGTTTGAGTTGTCGTGCTAGCTAGCTTATTAGCTAGCTCCCATGGTGCTTGTTTACCTGCTAGGGAGCTAGCTAGCTAGCTAAGACCAGGGGCTACTTCCTACTCATTTCCCCCCCAAAAGTCTGATTAGACAAGAATTAGTGAGTGATAAGAACACATTTTTCAAAATCCATATTCACTTTACAAAATCTTTCAATAAACAAGTATCAACATTATAATTATAAAATGATGTAAAATACTGTATATAAAATGAGCAGAGGTGGCAAATCCAGGTCCAGAAAGTAAAAACCCTGCCATAGTTTGGCTTTAGCCACTAATTGTTTCAGTTGTCGTGCTAGCTAGCTTATTAGCTAGCTCCCATGGTGCTTGTTTACCTGCTAGGGAGCTAGCTAGCTAGCTAAGACCAGGGGCTACTTCCTACTCATTTCCCCCCCAAAAGTCTGATTAGACAAGAATTAGTGAGTGATAAGAACACATTTTTCAAAATCCATATTCACTTTACAAAATCTTTCAATAAACAAGTATCAACATTATAATTATAAAATGATGTAAAATACTGTATATAAAATGAGCAGAGGTGGCAAATCCAGGTCCAGAAAGTAAAAACCCTGCCACAGTTTGGCTTTAGCCACTAATTGTTTCAGTTGTCGCGCTAGCTAGCTTATTAGCTCGCTCCCATGGTGCTTGTTTACCTGCTAGGGAGCTAGCTAGCTAGCTAAGACCAGGGGCTACTTCCTACTCATTTTCCCCCCAAAAGTCTGATTAGACAAGAATTAGTGAGTGATAACACATTTTTCAAAATCCATATTCACTTTACAAAATCTTTCAATAAACAAGTATCAACATTATAATTATAAAATGATGTAAAATACTGTATATAAAATGAGCAGAGGTGGCAAATCCAGGTCCAGAAAGTAAAAACCCTGCCATAGTTTGGCTTTAGCCACTAATTGTTTGAGTTGTCGTGCTAGCTAGCTTATTAGCTAGCTCCCATGGTGCTTGTTTACCTGCTAGGGAGCTAGCTAGCTAGCTAAGACCAGGGGCTACTTCCTACTCATTTCCCCCCCAAAAGTCTGATTAGACAAGAATTAGTGAGTGATAAGAACACATTTTTCAAAATCCATATTCACTTTACAAAATCTTTCAATAAACAAGTATCAACATTATAATTATAAAATGATGTAAAATACTGTATATAAAATGAGCAGAGGTGGCAAATCCAGGTCCAGAAAGTAAAAACCCTGCCATAGTTTGGCTTTAGCCACTAATTGTTTCAGTTGTCGTGCTAGCTAGCTTATTAGCTAGCTCCCATGGTGCTTGTTTACCTGCTAGGGAGCTAGCTAGCTAGCTAAGACCAGGGGCTACTTCCTACTCATTTCCCCCCCAAAAGTCTGATTAGACAAGAATTAGTGAGTGATAAGAACACATTTTTCAAAATCCATATTCACTTTACAAAATCTTTCAATAAACAAGTATCAACATTATAATTATAAAATGATGTAAAATACTGTATATAAAATGAGCAGAGGTGGCAAATCCAGGTCCAGAAAGTAAAAACCCTGCCATAGTTTGGCTTTAGCCACTAATTGTTTCAGTTGTCGTGCTAGCTAGCTTATTAGCTAGCTCCCATGGTGCTTGTTTACCTGCTAGGGAGCTAGCTAGCTAGCTAAGACCAGGGGCTACTTCCTACTCATTTCCCCCCCAAAAGTCTGATTAGACAAGAATTAGTGAGTGATAAGAACACATTTTTCAAAATCCATATTCACTTTACAAAATCTTTCAATAAACAAGTATCAACATTATAATTATAAAATGATGTAAAATACTGTATATAAAATGAGCAGAGGTGGCAAATCCAGGTCCAGAAAGTAAAAACCCTGCCACAGTTTGGCTTTAGCCACTAATTGTTTCAGTTGTCGTGCTAGCTAGCTTATTAGCTAGCTCCCATGGTGCTTGTTGACCTGCTAGGGAGCTAGCTAGCTAGCTAAGACCAGGGGCTACTTCCTACTCATTTCCCCCCCAAAAGTCTGATTAGACAAGAATTAGTGAGTGATAAGAACACATTTTTCAAAATCCATATTCACTTTACAAAATCTTTCAATAAACAAGTATCAACATTATAATTATAAAATGATGTAAAATACTGTATATAAAATGAGCAGAGGTGGCAAATCCAGGTCCAGAAAGTAAAAACCCTGCCACAGTTTGGCTTTAGCCACTAATTGTTTCAGTTGTCGTGCTAGCTAGCTTATTAGCTAGCTCCCATGGTGCTTGTTGACCTGCTAGGGAGCTAGCGGCTAAAGCCAAACTGTGGCAGTGTTTTTACTTTCTGGACCTGGATTTGCCACCTCTGAAAGTGAGAACCAAGTACTTCCTACTCATTTTCCCCACAAAAGTCTGATTAGACAAGAATTAGTGAGTGATAACAACACATTTTTTTTAAAGCAGATATGTCACAACTGAAATGTCATAGAAAGGCTTTGAGGCTGAAAGTGAGCAGCAAGATGGATCAATCTTGCCAGCCTGCAGGGGCGCAAGCTGATTGGTGTCGGCCCAAAGCAAGTACTCTGTCAGTGTCACTGGTTTGGCAACATTGTCATATCAGCTGGAAAATGCAATTTTAGCAGAAAAGCTTTTGATTACTGTTCAGTTTATTATTTAAGGACTCAAATATGTTTTGTTAAAAGTCATTGCTGATTAGTGCGGTAACAGTAAACCTATACCTAAAATCGGTCTTGCCAACTTGGCGACTTTCTCGTTAAATCTGGCTAATGACTTTTTTTTGGGGGGGGGGGGGGGGCAATATAGTGACTATGATGTTCTTAAGGGTGTTTTTTTTACTTACCCACGACACTATTCCTCTCTCCTACATTATTATTACAGCACATCGATGCCTTCTTAAAATAATCGCCGAAGTCTTTTTTATTTTTTAGTTTGCAGGGAACACAAAAAAAATCATCATGAGAAAATGATCTAGGCCTGAAAAAAATGCACTCACAAAATTATTAATTATTTTAAGAGAGTGACGACATGCAAATTATGCGAATTAGGGAATGACGTCATTTAGTGCTACTTTTAGGACAGCCAATAGGGAACAAAGTGGAAAACATAAAATGTCAACAAAAATCTTTTTTTGTTGGTTGGTTTATTTCATTTTATTTGATCAGCCTCAATCAATAGAAATACAGATAAGACACAATACAGATAAGAATTTTTTTTTTCTCTCCCAAGCCAATTGCAAAGGCACAAGGTGAAGCAATAATAATATTATTAATAATAATAATAATAATAATAATAATAATAATAATAATAAAAGGCATGGAAGTAATAGCAATTTTTTTTTAAACAGATTAAATTACGTTAAAAATATAATATTCTACAAACTGTAAGAGTAAACTCACCAATAAATGAAAGATTTTCAAATAATTATAGTGTGCACAAAATAAAATATATATTTTCTAAGTCAATGCTAATATGATAGAAGTCAAATGTGGATTTTTCTGGAGATTTTTTTTTAGTTTTTCTGGGGATTTTGTAGGTTGTTTACGATTCCTCTTCGAGTACAAAATCAGTGCCGAGTCAGCATAATCAAATATGGCCTTTTTTAAAAAAATTTTTTTTACATACATCTCTCTCAACACTACCTCGGCAAAAATCAAGATTATGAATGGATTCTAAAAGTGAAAATATATCAGTGAGAACGTTACCTCAAACTTGTTTTTGTGAAATCGTAATGAAATTACAATAAAGAAGCATGAAAAACAATCTGGCACAATTCAACTATATTTACTTATAAGAAATAAAAGCGTTTATTGGCTGCCACTGGGTAAGAGGCACAATTGGTGAATAAAACATGCAAAAATGAGTGAAAACCCAGAGGAGCTTTTGTTGCTGTGTTATCAACCCACCTCTGTGTATTGAATAACAAGCAGCATTTAGGCCTGAAATTAAATCCGTGGCTGAGAGAAAGAATCGCTGACATGATCAGCAGACTAGATTCAAATTAGGAAATCGTAATTGCAAATGATTCATCTTCGGCAATTGCCTCTGAATGGTACTTGATTGTATTTATGGCAAGCTCCGAGTTTTTTTTTTTTTTTTTTTTTGTCTGTCAATGAATTTAAGTGAAAATACAATATAATAGAAAAACACACTTTAGCTGTGAGATTTTCAAATGAGCTCCCGCTGAGCAGCCATCGTTGCGTGCAATAACAAAGAAAGTCTACGCTTTTGAGTTCAACTTGTCACTTGAATAAATTAACAACCGAGCCGCGAGGAGACGAAGAGGCTCCCTGACATGTCTGCGTAATTTAATGATTAAAAAGGTGAACCAGAGAGGGATGTGTGGAGGGGAAAAATAAGTAAAGGACATCCTTAATTAGTTGAAGGTGTGATGACTTGATTGGAGGTCAGTGACACCGATTTATTTGCATACATGTTTGTGGCTACTGAGAACAACATCCACTATCGTTACAGTATCTGAAATGGATTTGTATTGAAATAACTAGGGATGGGCGAGTACCGATACCAGGTATCGATACCAGCCACATTGGCGACGATATCGATACTGGTATCGGCCCGCTCTCTTGCGACCATTTTTCGGTCAGGAACTAAAGGTTGAAATGGTTCTTTTTCATTTATTGACCGCCACAGGGTGCTCCTGTAGAGAGCACAAAAGTCTTCAGTTGTACTCAACGATTTCATGAGCATATCTTTGTATATTCTGCAATGAGATGAATGATGATCGGAGAACGTGAAACAGGAAACGGAATTACAGAGCAGCCTTCCAAATTAAGAGCATGGATTTCAAAACAAGATATAATTAAATATCACACACTAAACTAACATGAAGTTACTTGAAGCCCTATAGTATTAAATTGAATTATTTGTACTTCATTGTATTTCTTAAAAAAATGTACAACCACATATTTTTATTGGGACTCTTTTTTTTTCTGGCCACTGGATTATTTGTTTTTGTTTTTTTGAAATTCATTTTATTGTGTGCTCTATGCAAAATTACTTTTATGAGCAAATTGAAAAAAATATAATTGCCATTAACTCATTCACTGCCATTGACGGTTATAGACGTCAAATATTCATTTTAGCTATTTCTATTAGTTAAAAAAAAAATCCCCACTTTTGTTAACAAGAGTATGAAAACCTAGATTTTTTTTTATTGTACATTTAAAATAGACATAAGTCATGCAATTAATTACGATAAAAAAATGTAATCGCCCGATGCTCCTAATTTTTAATAATCATTTCTTTCTTTTTTAAATCGCGTCAAGCAATTATTTATTTTTTATTGTAATTAATCGCATGACTTCAATTGTTAACTCCCGATTATTCTTAATTTTTTTTATCTGTTCTAAATGTACAATAATTTTTTCTCTAGTTTTTCATTCTCTTGTTAACAAAGTGGAAAAAATGCTAAACTAATAGAAATAGTTCAAATGAATTTTTGACGTCAATGGCAGTGAATGAGTTAATTTATTCAATTTTTAAGGAAATTTGCTATAGCTGGGATATATATGTCATTAAAGAAAAAAAAAAGATCTGTCATTGGATTTGGGAAATTTTATGTATCATAAGTACTAATGGTATCGGCACTTGGTATCTTACAGGAACATGATTGAGCGATTGATTGCCAGTGCCACCAAATCAGCGTAATGTTCCACTCTCATCAGATGAGTTCAAGTGAAAAGTGTACTTGCGATACCTTAAGCCTTAACCTTTTGGCAACAAAGCAAGGCTTTGTGTTTCTGCAGTCCCCCAGGTGCAAGGTAATGGGATTTCACACAGAAATCACATTATTCCACAGAGCTATATTCCTCTGCTGCCATTTCCATCAAACAGTTGGGCTCAGTCTTCTCGTGGGGTTACGACTAAAGAAAACAATAAAATGCTGTGCAAAATATCCATATAGTTCATTTTGGATCCAAGTGGAATACGCTTAATTGAATACGCTGTTCGATTTTGTTTCTGGCTTCAGAGTTAGTTAGTCAGCCAACTGTACTTGTGAGTCCCAATGAATTGTTATTCACATATATTCTTCATCCACGCGTCTGTTGTTATATAGCTATCCATTTGTTTTCTATAGCGCTTGTTTTAATGATGGCGGCCGGCGAGCTGGAGCTTATGCCGCAGCCGAGTGAGAGCGGGAACATCAACAGCCAATCAGAGTTCAGCATATCAGGTACTCAAGGATCAGAGCTCAGGTTCTGGAACAAAAATAATCGACTAAAATGAATCAAACTTAATATTCATAATTAAATTAGAGGTACACAACAGGGCCAGAAGATGGATGATTTACTGTTTTTTTTTTTTTAATGCTGGAGCATACAGAAGGCTTTGACGCAGCCTCTGAACTGAAGAGAATGCTTAAGGCAATGGTAGTTATTACAAATACAGCCAGCAGGTGGCAGCAGAGCATAAGAGATCAACCAGGGCCATGTTGCAAAAAAACTCTTTCCCCCACTGCAGATTTGCGAATAATGATAAAACTTGTAAATGCTAATGCTAATTGCTGCAAAATGGAAACAGATAGAAATACCCTTTTTTTCCTAAAGAAAGACGAGACTCAAATCTTTCTTTTGGTAGGTTCCATGTTTAATAGCAAGAGAACACAATATTCTGTGGGCCTTGCAAAATCTGTCAAAATTGAGTAAAACAGCCGGGAGCGAGGGGGGTTGCTTCAGTGAAAATGGCTGGGAGTGAATGAGTGACATGAGTTGTATTTTTTTTATTAACTCATTCACTGCCATTGACAGATTTAGACGTCATAATTTAATTTGAAATTTTTCTAGTTTAACATTTTTTCCCCACTTTTGTTAACAAAAGTATGAAAACCTATAAGAAAAAATTGTATTAGAACATATATAAAATTTGTGATTAATTAATTAACTAGTGAAGACATGCGATTAATTACGTTTAAAAATAATTATCGCCTGCCGCCCCTAATTTTTATTATTTTTTTCTTTAAAAAAAACAACATTATTAATAATGTTTTTTTTTTTAAAGAAAAAATTAATAAAAATTAGGGGCGGCAGGCGATAATTATTTTACAAGTCTATAGCTGTCAATGGCAGTGAATGAGTTAAAAATTAAAAAGATGTTGTTGTTCTTTTTTAAAGAAAATGTTATTACAAATTAGGGGCATCAGGCAATTAAAATTTGTAATCATAATTAATCGCACGACTTCACTAGTTAACTCACGATTAATCACAAATTTTATATCTGTTATGAATGTACCCAAAAAAAATCTAGGTTTTCATACTCAAAATGGAAAAAAAAAGTTTAACTAATAAAAACAGTTCAAATGATTTTTTTTTGCCGTCTACAGCTGCCAATGGCGGTGAATGAGTTAATATCAATAATACATGTGATGAAAAGGCACCCTTTTCCCTCAGATTACCCCTCGCCGGCTTTTGTTTGTGTGCATATGCGCGAGCGAGTCAGAGCTCATTTCCAAGAGGTAACAGCTGCGATGTCAGGAGAGAGACATCGAGAACGAGATAGGAAGAGGAAGAGAGTCGGGAAAAGATGACTCCCAGAGGTGCCTCTGGATGCCTAATAGTCTGAAAGATGCTGTCACAAAATATTGCTCCCTCTGTTCTACAGGGGAGCTTTAGGGAGATTGTGTGGGTGGAAAAAAAAAAAAAAAAAGATGAGGTGGGGCTCGGATGGTGATATAAAGGTTTGAGTGCCATTTTCCCTTTGTGACTCACAGTACCCTCCTGGACCAACGAGGCTGAGTAAGAGCTTAACATCCCATGTTAGGTCCTCTCTAAGGAGACAAGATCCCTGCTGTCACGCCGCATATTGTTTTGGGACACTTCTTCCGTGCTCCTAGCGTACGCTAGTCTCATTTATCTTCTGTTAGAGTGAATGCTTGAGAGGCCGTGGCTTCTTTTCAATTATGCAGGATAACGGTGCCAAATGTGCTGCATAATTTGAGTTTATAGGAGGGAAGAAAACACATTGAAATGCAGTGGGTGAATTGTAAGCTGACACCCACGACGACAGGCAAATACCCACTTGTCCCCGACAACGTGTCCACCTTTTGTCTTCAGCTTTATTTCTACGATGTTTGAAGACTTCATTAGCACATTATTTCTATTGAATGGGCCAAATGGACCAGCCAGTCTTTCGCATTTGATGTGATGGCCATTCTTTGGAAAGCCAAAGATTGTATTCTTCTAGAAAAATATTTCCTCTCCTGTATGACATTCCTCAACTCAACTTTATTTATAAGTAACTTTTTACATAATATGATGGCTGGACTTCAAACAGATCTGTGTTGATTTCTTAAAGTGGAAGTCAACCATAAACATTTCTTGACATGACATTCTGATTGGTTATGAAGCAAAATCCAGCCATTTTGTATCCATCTCAGGGGGCGGCCATTTTGCCACTCACTTGCTGTCGACTGAAGATGACATCACAGTTGCTCAGGGCTCTGGCACCGACCAATCACAGTTCACCTGTTTTCTGAAGCTGCACTGCAATTGGTTGTTACCTGAGCAACATTGATGTCATCTTCAGTCGACAGCAAGTGGCAAAATGGCCGCCACCTGAGATGGATAAAAACAGCTGGATTTTTAACGCAATATTAAACAGAATAACATATTTAGGCTAGAACATGTTATTGTCAAAATTTTTGGGGGGGGTTTCCGCTTTAAATCCCTGCCAGCCCAGTTAAAATGGATCTTTGACGTCTATAGTCGTCAATAGCAGTGAACGAGTTAATATTCAAACACTAAAAAACAGCTGGATTTTTAACGCAATATTAAACAGAATAACATATTTAGGCTAGAACATGTTATTGTAAAAAAAATTTTTTGGGGGGGGGTTCCGCTTTAAATCCCTGCAAGCCCAGTTAAAATGGATCTTTGACGTCTATAGTCGTCAATGGCAGTGAACGAGTTAATATTCAAACACTACAAAGTCAGCATTCCCAGAACTCCCCGTTTTCCCATGGCCTGATGTCCTAGTCTACCCCAAGGCTGAGATGCGCTATATTTGTTTCCAGAGTAGCACGTGGCTACAGCGTAAGCCATTTCTGTCACATACCTAATATTCTCCCTATAGAAATGAATACGCCTCTACCGTACAGAATGTTCCCTACCAAAAAGAGAGAGAGCAAGTCAGGCAAACAGATCTTCAATCAAGTTGCCAAGACTTATCATTAAACCTTTCATTGAAACGAGGCCGACCGTTAGACACGGTTCCATCCATTATGTTCTCTATCAATATGACTCCATTCTCATTGCAGCGGAGGACACGACTCCCACTGCAGCTGCTACAAATGGCCTGCATCAATAGTTTATGAAAGTTAACACTGTATCGGGTCTTTTGATGGCACGAATGCTAATTGGAGAGCAACAATGTCTCAGCACCTCTCTCCGGAGTGTCTGGCCTGCTATACGTAGGGTTCAATCTTTTCTGAACAGCAAAAGAAATAATGATGCTTTTCAAGGCCTTTTAGAGAAGGCGTGTATTATTGTGAACTCATTAGACTTGGAAGCCATATTTATAAACTACCCAAGAGCAAGTGGTTTCATGCCTAGAACCCCAATGGAATACTTCGGAGTAGAGTTATGAGTTACTTTTATTTGAATTTTCAAGAATTGTGAAAAAGAATGAACATTACCGTATGAACAATACTGAGCTCTCCAGAAGAAAAAAAAAAAAGAGAATTGTGAAAAAGATACTGAATGGAAACGGCAGAAATTCGAAGAAAAAAAAGCCCAAAATTCGAAAAAAAAAAAGTTTTTACGCTTGGAGGGAGGAGGTTTTGGCGATGGAAACAAATAAGAGACTACAAGACCGGATATACGTCGCACGTTTTGAGCGATACTACGTCACAATAAATGGCGGATGATAAAGGAAGATATGTTTGGGGAGACGAAGAAACACGATTCGTTTGATAATTAATTAAAGAAAAAAAACATGAATGCATATTAAGATGGCTTTATTAACGTCAGCTCTCAATGCTCTCAACACACTTCCTTCCAACAAGAGAAACTACCCACCAACATTCCCACCTGGAACTCATCACTGTCCCAAAGTTCCGTCACTACAACGTCATCTCGCACGGGTGGAAACGGGCATTTTCACAAAATTCGCATAAAAATTTCGAAACATTTGGATGGAAACCTGACTATTGTACATGTTAGTCCGCCAATCCACCAGGTGGCGCTGCAACCTTTGAGGGTTACAGTTACTTGTTGGATAGGGTGCCCAGATTTCCAAAACGGGGACAGAGCAATTTCGCTGAAATAAATAATCCGTCAAATCCATCCATCTACCACTTATCCCTCTCCCCAGCCACTTCAGCCAGCTCCTCTGACGGGATCCCGAGGCGTTCCCAGGCCAGCCGTGAGACATTGTCTCTCCAGCGTGTCCTGGTTCAGCCCCTGGGGCCCCCCGCCGGTGGGACATGCCCGGAACACCTCACCGGGGAGGCGTCCAGGAGGCATCCGAACCAGATGCCCGAGCCACCTCAACTGGTTCCTCTCTTTTTTTTTCATTTTTCTTTTTTCTGGAGAGCTCATTATTGTTCATTCGGTAATTTTACCGATTTGACATGTCATCATTATTGCTCTCTCTTTTTTTTTACATTTTTTTAAAAATATTTATTTTATTTATTTTGTGTGTGGGTGAGTATGTGTATGTGCGTGTGAGTGTGTGTTTATTCATTAGTTCACCTAAAACCTATTAAAAAAATCCCATACCGTTCACCTAAACCGAACACTTCCAGCCAGAGTCGTGAGGCCGTCAGGAGACCCGAGGAAGGACCAAAGAAAAGAAAGGAAAGTGAAATATCAACTCGTTCCTCTCAACGCGGAGGAGCAGACCGAGCTTCTCACCCTAAACACCCATTCGTAAAATATTCTACAATAATTTTTTCCGGATACATTTGTGTATTACACTCACATATACAACCCCTACATTTTATATAATTCTCCTGACGAGTAAATGGTTAATAGATTTTTAGTTTTTACATTTGCGATGTTGCGAACGCAGCGTTTTAACCCAACCCAGGGTCTTGACGTTTTATTTAAGTCTAGCGGATTGCTCATGAAAGACGTTTAATAATTTGAAAGTAGCAGACATAAATCCAAGGCGAGTGCCCGATCCATCTCCATTGGAAGAAACTGGCTGTTATTGCTGCAGGTTATTATTGGGCAGCGGGCTGCTCTGTGGATGCAATGTGACAAACTGGCTATGTGTGCTTCCTGCTGGGTGATTGATACATGTTGCTCGGGCGAGATAGAAGGAAATTGCTGTTGTCCATCTAATTTGCACTCATTGATCTCTGGGAAGGCTGGGGTGGAAAAGGGCAGGAATACATGGAAAGAGAGTGAGAAATTGCTAATGCCACTTGGGTTGCCAGGTGGTCGCCTGCAGCAGATTACACTTTCCTTACCTTCTTGTACAGCCACTGGCGCGGCGTGTACGAATTCTCTGCTGCATTTCATTTAAATGTAGAAAACTGATTTGCAGGTGATGTTGAATTCAAAAACTCGTCGATCTGATCCATCTGTTTTTTTTAAAGAGGGATTTTTCAAACAAGCAGAGATGGGAAGTACTTTGTTACTGTACTCGAGTAGTTTTTCCCAGTACTTTGTAATTCACGGAGTATTTATTTTTTTTACTTTTATCCGTTACATTTTCAAAACAGCAACCGTACTTTTTACTCGAAACATTTTCAAAACAGAGGGTCGTTACTCGTTTTTGCTTTACGTGCGTGACGGTTAAAAAGTGACGGCAGATTTTGCGCTTTTATGTTCCTGGGCCGGCCAATAATATGAAGCGTTACACGCGGTCCCCCGACATCCCCGCTTGTGATAGGCTCTATATCAGACATGGGCAAACCCCGGCCCGCGGGCCAAATCCGGCCCGCTATGCGTTTTAATCCGGCCCGGCTAGAAAAAAATTAAAAATCTTTTTTTTGTTTGCTTGTTTTTTGTTCAGCTCAGTGGACGAGTGGTTAGAGTGTCTGCCCTGGGACTGGGAGGTCGTGGGTTCAATTCCCGTTCATACCAAAGACTATAAAAATGGGAAAATTGCCACTCCGCTTGACACTCAGCATTAAGGGTTGGAATGGGGAGGTTCAATCAATCACCACATGATTCCCGAGCGCGGCGCTGCTGCTGCTCACCGCTCCCTCAGGGGATGGGTCAAATGCGGAGAACAAATTTTGCCCCACTTTAGATGGGTGTGACAATCAGTGGATCTTATCTTATTCATTTTATTTTGTCGCTGCAATGCCCGCGTTTCACCAATAGGTGGCGGCAAATTTTTTATTGTGGGTGGGCCTGAGGAAAAATGGGTGGGCCAGAGAAAATATCCCCCCAAAAAAATTCCCTTCACGTCCCTAATAGTGCTTTACCGCGGGTACCAAGGACAGCGATTAAGTTGCCGCTCTTAACACACACCATCGCGTCATCTCATTGGCTGATATAGAGTCTATATCAACCAATGAGATGACGCGATGGAGAGCGTTGAAACGAAACTGTCAACATTATGGACTCGACTACCTTTTTCTTTTAAAGCTCAGCTCCTTAAACCCCGATATTTTTTTTTTTCCCAGAGGCATCTTTTGTTGAATTCCAGTTGCAATTATTGAATGAAAAAATATGCAAGTTTCCTCCTGTAAACATCATGAAGCGTATAATTTATACGTGTGTTTAAGGCAAGTTGTGGAAACGTAACAAATTTCCATTGCATCTTTAAAACAAAGGTGCCATCTAGAGGAGTAAAAAAGAAGTTGCAAGGGCATCACGAGGCGATTTAGTCCGTTTTAACGGTTTGATAAGTGATGATCTTTGAAATTTAACGGTCTTCAAATTATATGGGGAGAAAACAACCGGTAAAAATACTTTTACTCGTGAACCTGTACTTTTTTTTTTACTTTTACTCGAGTAGTTATCTGAATGAGTACTTTTACTGTTACCAAAGTCCTTTTTTTATGCTAGTAATTGTACTTTTACTCAAGTACAGAATGTCACTACTTTTCCCATCTCTGCAAACAACTCCGAAGCCTCTTAATTGGCTGTCATGTTTTTCAAGATACTGTTTCGTCTTGCAGGTGACCAATTGCGGCTAATCTCGCATGACTCCAGGGCTCGCCTCTCTTGAGCCAGAGCTACCCTGAGGCTTTTCGTGCCGCTTCTGTGTTACCGCCTATGGCTCTTTTCCTCATGCCGCAACTGCCGAGGGCTCCGGAGAGCGGTCGGGATCTTATTTTTCTCCAGCAACTCAACCTGTTTGATGATCTCTGACAGAAGGATGATGTCTGGACACTGGGTTGTAGTAGTTGTTAACTCGCTGTTAACCTGGCAAAGGTCAGGAGAGTTCTGCCTGTGGGTCTAAGCTTCCCTCCGTTTTTAACTATATGGCAAATTGCATGGCAGCGCCATTGGCGATGGTTTACTTGGAAGGCCAGCAGACTAAAATCCCATATTGATGGCATCCATAATGACTCTTTCGTACTTGATCATTGGTATATTATTTTCGTAAGCCGTGGGTGGTATTTTATTTTGAAATTGCCTGGTCAGAAGCATCAAAAAGCCCAAAAGCGGGTCACAAATACCACCCACGGGTTTTTAGAGCATTCAAGACAGCCCATGGGTCAGAAACCTTCCCACAATCACCCACATACAAAAAAAAAAATAATAATTTTTTTTTAAAAAGGAGAGCAATGATGATGACATGTCAAATCGGTAAAATTACCGAATGAACAATACTGAGCTCTCCAGAAAAAAAAGAAAACAAACAACAACAAAAAAGAAACCTTCCCTGTCAAAATTAGTTTTTTGGTAATTTTTCCTACTTTGTTTTTATGGACATATGGTCATTTTCTGCCTCTCGTTATTTTTTTGGACATTTAATGGCTATTTTTTTGGACATTTAATGGCTATTTTTTTGGACATTTAATGGCTATTTTTTTGGACATTTAATGGCTATTTTTTTGGACATTTAATGGCTATTTTTTTGGACATTTAATGGCTATTTTTTTGGACATTTAATGGCTATTTTTTGGGGGACATTTTTGTCAACATTTTATGGTAATTTTCAGGATTTCTTCTTTTGGTTTTGGACATTTTATAGTTTTTGAACAAATTCTATTATGTCTTTTGTTATTATTATTATTATTATTAAATTGTTTTAAATTTTTGGGCATTTACAAAAATATTTGACATTTCCACCCACTTGTGGTTTTGGCCACAAGTTGCATCTCTTAATAAAGTGTTTACTGTGCCGTAAATGCGTTTACATAATTAGTACACCAGCTGCAACCAGGACTTGAGATGAAGATCGGGAAACTCCGCCCACAATATCAAGATGGAGCTGAACTACATGTTCACCCAGAACAAAGATGACGATTCCGCTCTTCCCCATAATAGATTAGATGGTCTTGAATGGATGAGGAATGTGATCATGTTAATCTAGTCCAAGATCCCAGCAGATTCTCATCTCGTCTACTGATGTTCATGCCTCCTCCAGGTGGCACAATTCCTTCGCTCTGATAGAATTTGTTTTGGAGATGAAAAGGATCCCGGCCTGGCACAGTAATTAATCCCACCAGCCTCCAAAGCGGAACCCTTGATTCCGCGTCCAGAACAGCGAGTCTTTGCACCGCATCTTTGTTTTTTTTTTCTACCTTGAATTCTTGTTCCAAAGATGGAAAATATGGGAAATATTATTTGCGTGACAGGTGGTGATAACTGAGAGGACGATATCTGATTTGCATAAATAGCCACCATTATCTATATGTATTAGCCGTTACAGCCTATACCATATGCAGTGCATTAGAAAGATATAAAGGCCAGAGCGGGTAACGTACAGTCTAGATATTTTTTATATGACTGATCACATTGGATAAAAGGGAAACAGAAGGCTCTATTTGGAGTTCAAACAAAGGTCTGCCACATCCATGCATTTATTGTACAATGCCTGCCGGTTATTTGTGCATTACAGGGCCACTTTGAGTGATACCATTCGCAGTTTAATGTGGAAAGGGTGGTAGGAGGCAAGCCATCCATCATAAGCTCCTAAAAGTCACAAAGTGAGAAATGACAGAGTGCTCACAGAACATTGTTCAAACCTCCGGAAAGGCCAACCTCTCCATAACGGTTCTAAAAAAAAAACAAAAAAAAAAAATAAAAAGAGAGAGAGAGAGAGAGAGAGAGAAAAAGTCAGTGAGGCTAGTAACCTGAAGCCTTTCACTGCAGCTGTCTTTCTGACGGAAATTAGATGGTTAGATAAACAGCATGCGCTGAGTACTGACATTTTATAAAACTGTAAAAAAAAAAAAAGAAAAAAAAAGAAGGGCACTGAGGCCCATCTAAAAGGCCACTCTGGCGAATAAGAGTTTGCTGATTCAACTGCATGAGCCCGTATTTGTATGACAATAATATTAATTTTTTTTAAAGGTCAGCGTGTGCAGTGCAGATACAAAAATGTTAAAAAAAAAAAAAACCTTGGCAATTCATCAATGTAATATTAACACATCACTTTTGATTTTTTTTTTCTCTCCAAATTTGCCATTCATTTCATCTGAAGATGTAAGATTTATTATGAAAATGGAAAACTTAACACTATACTAACCTGGTGATAAACTGCAAACCTACTGCCTTCATTTACTTGGTCACTCCCCTTAAATACCAACGTCAACGCACAAACTTAGCTTACATTTTATAAATCTAATTTATTTAATTACATTCTTATTATGAATTTTTATAGTTACCGTAACTGTATGACGTCTCACGTGCCACTATAGAGTTGAATTAGTTTTGCCCAAGTAATGTGATGGTAATCCGTCCACCAAGTGAGAGAGATCAAGAACTTGGATTTAATAAAAACATTTTTAAAAAAAAGATAGTTTCACAAATAGACTTGTCTCAAAAAATCTAAAATCGGAAGCAACTTCATTGGGTGCTGAACTATTGCTTTACCGAAGGACATTTTTAAGAGGACTGTCAGTAGCGTAACCTGCTTAAGTGAGGTAAATGGCGGTCGCACATTGATGACATGTTCTTGGCCCCCTCAAAATAACTTATGTAAAGTTATATTATAGTGCCAATTTTTCAAAGCAGGGTTCCTCATATTTTCTGCCGATTTGGTGCATTTTGACTTATATTTATATAGTACAAAAAATGGGGACTTTTTAACCATCCAATAAAAGCAAGAGTGAAAATATTTTATTCATAGTCATTTGAAACCTTAAAACATGCTATTTAAGAAAAAAAATTTGGATTTAAAATTTTTTTTTTACATTTTGTCCTGTAGATGACATCCTCGTGTACGAACGAATCCATTGAAATCTACTGGTGGGATTCCATCAGTTTGATTGTAAATGGCATCTTTTAAGGTTTCAATTGCTATGAATAAAATATTTTTCTTCCTTTTTTTTTTTTTTCTCCTCAGGAGAGCTCAGTATTGTTCATTCGATTTGACATCATCACTGCTCTCCTTTTTTTTAAAAAACAAATAAATTTAAAAAAAAATAATAAAAATGTTTTTTTTTTAATATATATACATACACACACATATATATATATATTTTTTTATTTTATTTTTTTTTAATTTATTTATTTATTTTTTTGTATGTGGGTGAGCATGTGCATGTGCGTGCGTGCGTGTGTGTATTCATCAGTTCACCTAAAGCCCATTAAAAAAAAATCCCATACTAATAATATAATATAATAATAAATTGCCAAATGCAGAAACATCAATGTAAGTTATCTCGATGTAGTGGCTCTCGCTATCAGACAGAATTAAGTAACCAGAATTAGGTTAAAAAATTCTATATACGTAGACCATGTTTCTATAAATTTTGATATTTGGTTTGGAAATATTTTAACTTCCATCGCTCTTGCTTTTATTGGATTGTTAAAAAGTTCCCGTTTTTTTTTTGTGTCACTCTGTATAAACAACGAATGCACCAAAAAAAAAAAGTCGAGACTCTCTTTTTACGTACCAAAAGAGTGGGCTCTCTTCTCTCACCAAGAAAACTTTGTTTCTAGCTTTTTCCCATTGTTTCGTCATGAGCAGTAGAGCATAGATTGAAGTTTTTGACCAAAAAACAGAGAAAATTAGCTTTTGGTAAAAACAAAAAAAAAACATGTCAAGCAGAATCGCGACTTTAGAGCTAATATTCTTAGATTTTTTTTTTTTTTGGACCTGTCGAAGTATAAAACAACAAAAACTAGACTAAGAAAGAGCTTTTGATGCCAGCACGACACATACGTACTCTGTTTGTACCATACATATTATAAATAATATAAATGTGTCCGTCACCAAAGCAACAAACCAAGATTCATATTTACCTTCTACTGAAAAGCTGTTCTGATCTCCAATCCAAAACGATGCAATCCCGCCATTTTTGCATATTTGAATTTTCGCAGACAAGCTGGGCGAGACCATCTCCGACGCGTACCTGTTGAAAAAAAACGGCATACATATACACGCATCGGTGCCCGTTAACGGTCGGATCCCCGTTGACTAATATAAACGACCGAGGCGAGATTACACATTTTCAGAATGGCAGTTAATTGGGATCAGTGCGAGGCATGCCTGTGAATAATTTCTGGTCTTAATCTGCATATTTATATCCCGTCCGTGAAGAAAAAAAAAAATACCTTGGAATGTAATCGTTTTAATAACAACTGTATTTTTGTCCTATTCACAACAATCGATGGCAGTTGGTGAACACGAAGCATCCCGGCGCGGTCCAATAAGGTTTAGTTGACTCAAGTAATAAACACTAGAGCGACAACCGTTGAGGCTTTTCTATCTGCCAGCTGATTAGGTAGTGCGGCCCCATTAATCACAAACAACAGCTTTGGTGAAGGCTAATCTATTCTAATCAAATCAAAACAAATTGGTCCTATTGTTTGGAGAGGAGTGTGACTGCTTGGCAGTGAGAGAAATTACATGGCTTCGGAATGAGCTGCGCCTCGGAAAGCTCTAATTGAGATATTGGAGTCGTCTCATCCCGGCAGATTGGCTGAAGGAAGTAAGAGATCGCCGGCGCCAAAGAGTGGGCTTTTTTTTTTTTTTTGCATAAAGGCGTTTCCACTTTTGAGAGGAAGTTAGCCACGGAGGTGCCAGAGAGTGCTAACGTGCGCTAAGCCAACTTGGCTGGAACGGCGGCAAGCTTTGAAGCCAAAAAGCCTCAATGAGCTCATGTTTCTGGCCACACCGGCCGGCATCTTCATTCCGTCCTCAAACACGGCACATCATACAACAAGCTCTGAATGTCTAAGTTGGGTTGGCTGTCATTTTGTTTTATGCGGAAAAACTCCTTCAGTTAGAGAAGTTGTTAGAAATGGGAGACTTATATTTCCCTGCAGTACAATATAACCTTTATCTTCCTTTTTAAATTGCACACAAACAGTGCTTCCTGAAAAGCGAGGGAAATTTCTCTCAATATGCAAAACTGTGTTCACAGACCCCTTTCCGGGGTTTCCTGTGATGTATATTTGAGATATGCAAATATGACATTTCTCTTCTTGTGATTGCTTCTTCAATCCCTGCTCTGCATTTTCCCAGTCTGTCGTTCGCTCTCAGTCGGTAAAAGGTGAAACGTCACCTGTTCATTTATTCAAAACTGAGCAGCAGATTAAAAGGATGCTAGGGTTTGTTAAATTCTAATTTTATCAATTTGTTTATTTAAATATATTTTTTTTATTTTACAAGTCCTGATCTGTGTTTTTGTTGACTTTGTTTAGATTAGATTTAGCCCGTTTCGATGTATCCGCGTATGTTTCTTACCGTTTGGGAAGTTCGTCCACACGGCGGCGCCGTTTCGAAGCTTGAAACCGATCACTTTTTGGAACCGGGCTCCAGACAGCGCCACTCCAGGCCTGGCATATAAATTACAGCCGTAACTCAGCATCTTCTTTTGGACACACACGCATGTCTTGAAACGTTTTTTTGTGCGTACAAGATTCTTTTGAGGAACAAAGTCGGCTTTGCTTCCGTTTTTTTTGTTTTCCAGTCTTCCATTTTCATGCCTTGTCTTGCTGGTGAATTTTCTTGTTGACGCCTGTTCTCGTCAGCCCTAATCAGCTCCCTCCAGACGAGCAGGTCTCGTCCAGGTGTGCTTCGTTATCTCGTCAAACGAAGATTAAATGAAATAGAAGAGACACAAATTTAACTTTACATTGCTTATTTGTAAAGCAGTGGAATTTATTTGAGCAAAAAAGCTTCATCGCGGACTCACTAGTCAGGTTCCCTGGCGAAATGTCATTGGCCGATGATACCGTGTCGGGCGTCCTGAAGTGGAAGCTTGGCTTGGGCGACTTGAATCTGCGAGAAAAAAGCCCTGAAAACAGATGCCGTTCAGCAAAAGTGTGAGACTTTTGAGCCATGTTCATTTATTTTGTCAGGAAGGCACATGCTACTCTGGGATTAGCTGCCAGGATGCAGCTAGCAGCTAGCAGCTAGCTGAGCACAGTGGCTTGAGGATAGCAAAAACTGAAGAGTCTTGTAGCCCGAATTCATACTAATAATGTTTGTTTGATTTAGTCTATAGAATAAGGTTAAGGACATTTATAAGAGGAATTTAAAACCACTCTTCTCACTTTGAAGTGTCTTCATTGAGTTCCCATCTTTTCAACACATCTTGAGATGACCAAATTCAATAAACATGGCACTCAGTGCAAACTACTTAACAGCTGTGGCTTTTGTGAAGCCAAACTAGTTTCAAGGCGAAACTCTCGTGGTTGAATGGGCACACCGACTCTTGTAATGAGCTGCAGGTGTTAAGTGCTTTCGGTCCAAGTTTGCTTTTGGCATTTGCAAGTGCATTCGCGGCAACGGCGGTAGGAACGGCAGTCGCGTTGATGGCGCTGCGCCACAAGGGTGCTCCGTTTTTGCTGTGGCGGGATTTTAGGTGCGCTTCCTTTCCAATTCAGATGAAGCGTTCCTAAAAAACACCTGGCCGAGGATCAAAAAAAAAAAGATGAAGAAAAACATCACCCTTGGGTGGAGATGGAAATTAAATTGGGCTTAGATGCATTGCGACTGAAGGGGCTGATTCTATCTATACCCACTTGATAGGAAAACAACAAACTATCTTTGTGTGTGTGAGGCTGAGTTCATAACATTTACTCTTAAATTGAATTACATCAAAGCAATTTTTTTTTTGTAAATAGGCAATGAAGAATCCTTTTCGGTATTGGGGGAAATGTTCTGAACTCCCCCACCACTTGTCCGATGCCGCTGCAATTATTTTTGGCGCTATTCAGTTTTACCCTTCACGTTTCATTAATGTACGGCACTGCGAGCCGCGGAATTCAAACCTTCAATTAGTGGTTGCAAGTGATGATTTCTCAATTGGCATTTGGAGGCACTTTCAAGAAAGCACAACACTTTTTTAATGTTTATAAATGAGCTCTGAGTATATAAATGAGCGTGTGCGTGCGCGTGCATGCTTCCGTGTGTTGATCACGGCGAGGTAGGAACTCATCCCCGGACCGGTACCAGGACTGTAGAGCGGACTTATGCGTCATTTGAGAGTGTCAATTGAGTGGCAGGATGCCGATCTGATTGCTCAGACAATGGGTGGGTTTCCATCCCTCTATTTTTATTCGAGTTTTCAAGAATTGCGAAAAAGAAACGGCAAAAATTCAGGGGAAAAAAAGGCCAAAAATTTGCAAAAAAAAAAAGTTTTTACGCTTGGAGTGGGTGGTTTTTGAAGCGTATCGAAAAAAGGAAAATGCGCATTTTGGCGACAAGACCGGATGTACGTCGCACGTTTTGACCGAGACTACGTCACACGCACGTTTGTAGTCGCAATAAATGGCGGATGATAAAGAAAGATATGTTTGGGGAGAGGAAGAAACACGATTCTTTTTTATAATGAATTCAAGAAAAAAAACATGAATGCCATTTTAGATGGCTTTGTTAACATCGGCTCTCGATGTAACGACACACTTCGCTTACATGCGGGGGAGGGACGCCAACAAGACAATATTTGCCAAAAGAAGAGCGGATGGAAACGGGCATAAGTCGCATTTTCACAAAATTTGCATAGACATTTCGAAACATTTGGATGGAAACCAAGTGCTAGCGCAAGGTAGACAGCTGGTCTAACGTAATATATATACTGTAATTCATGCATCAAACTTCCACAGATCCGCCAGCCTTTGCGCGTCTGCGAAATTACCAACACCAGGTTTAACCCGCCTCCATGTAGAATTACGCCGTATCAAGTGTTTATGACTGTTTACTCATTTTTATTAGTTTGACTGGTTCCTTTTGTGTCATGTTTCCGGTTAAGCCTGCGATATTCCTGTGGGTGTATACTGTTGTCAATCAGTAGTTTCACCCAGTCTCATTAGCTTCCTATTTCCCCCTCCTGTGTCACAGCATTTAGTTCCCTCTCTGGTCTTGTGTCTTCCCCTGCTGTGTTTTTCTGTTAATTAGTCAGAGCGTATTTAGCTCCCTTCTGCCTGTGCCGTGCTTATTAGTTTATTGTTTTGTTGTGCTGCGTCTTGTCATGCCTTGTTATGTCATGTCAACTTGCTGATAGAAAATACAATGGTCTTAGCTGTCATCGTTATTGCCGCTTCATGATTTACTCTTAAATATTTTAGAACAATTAGTAAAAGGTCATCATAAGCCCCTAAGGCTCTTTCTTCTGAATTCAACTATATGTTTGCATATCACATTTGATAGGCTCGTTTTGTCACCTTTTCTTGTTATTAATGCCATTATGCCATACAGGGTTTCAGTCCACTGTTATTTCCTGAACAGCGACTGATAAACGGCGGTGATTTACCGTTTGACAGTTTTCTTATTTCCTTAGCTCAGAGGGCCCCTCATCAGCTAATTTCAACATGGCAGCCTCAGAAGCTGAAGTCTTCAGGGAAATGTCATTTTTAATTAAATCCCAGGTCCTTTAAGATAAGCACTTGGGCGTTAATTTCACCCAGGGCGTGACGTTGTCAGGAGCCCGGGAGCATGACGTCTGTCTGTCAAGATTAATCATCATGCGTAAACTGTCCGTTTTTACCTGTCTTCTTTTCCCAGTAAACAGGAGTTCCTTATTTCCCTGCCAACAAAACCGGGCCATATTTCTAATCTAATGACATGAATGACAAGGGGAATATCCATCCATCCATTTTCTGAATCACGTATCCTCACTAGAAGTAGCCTATGCACAGTTTGCTATATGTTTACAGTATTTGTTGAATGCTTTGTCAAATAGGTGACTTTTAAGACCCTCTTGATGATTGTAATATGTCAATAGAGTCCAGCACAAAACTAGTGACTTTTTCTGGTCTTTTGGAGACTTGGCAAAGAAGTGGAAGCCTGTAATATGCTTCGATCTTTATAAAAAATGTTTTCAAGAAAGAAAAAAAATAGCACTGTATTGTGTAAACAACATTTAAAAAAAAAAGCATAATGAACGAAAATGTAATGAAAGCAATGAAAGGTTAAAAGGGATAAGGGTTTTAGCATATTTCATTAGCCGTCATATTACAGGGCTTTTCACACTGCACTTAGCAAATGCCCTTTCATTGTCTCTCACTCTCTTCTGTTATATATTGGTGCTTGTCTTTCCCCTAAATATATTAGTGTGTATATGAATGGATGAGTGGGATAAACTTGATGACGTTGAATCATGCACTAGTTTGGGAGCCCGAGCTAACACATTCAATATGGCGGACGCGCTGACGTAACCCAACCAAGGGCATATCCGCTCATAGCTGTAATTCAAAATGGGCACGTCACCCATGTGACACGATTCACCAATCGAATTCAGATCTTTTTTTTTTCGGGCAAGCAATGAGTCACAGACTCCTTTGTACTTCAACTGAGTTTTTATAGGAAGTTTTTAAAATTAGTTTTTCTGTCAGTCCTCGAAGGGCGTGCTTGTTTTACACGCACTCAAAATCTTCGTACAGTTTCGTCCATTTCCGCTTAACTTCGTCACAGGGGGGGGGGGGGGGGAACTAACGCCGCCTCCATTTTGGTCTCGTGTGTATGTTTGTGCTGTGCACCGTTGATGTGAACTGGAGGTACAACAGGACCGAACGCAGAGGCACTAAATATACAGAAATGGACGGGTAATGTTTTGTTATATTCGTACCGAATTCCACCTAATAAGCGAATGCGTAGTTAATTGGATTAAGTTAGTAATTCCAGCGTTAACGGGTTTCCAAAACCACGCGCTGTCCCCCTTACTGGTGACGTGCTTCTCAATATAACCTGATAGAATCGTAGTAGCTTTGTTATTTATATTTATTTCAATTATGAGTTTACGCAGGGCGCATTAAATGCAGTCGAATAATTTAGTGACGTTGAGCCACTCTTTTTTTTTTTTCCTTTTTGCCAATGAAAGGAACGTGACATTGGTCACCCTTTGTGTTTACCTTGTATATAACGTTTGCTCACAAAGCATTGGCTGAGCCTGCCTATTTATTTCGACTCTACCTCATTTAGTTCATTCTCCAATATCATTTAACAAAGTAGTAATGCCGTTATAGCCTTGGACTATTATTACCAAGAAAGTAGTGGTGTCCAAAGTATGGCCTGAGGGCCATTTGTGGCCCGCCATCCATTTGTAAGTGGCCCCAAAATGACATTTACTCCTTAAGTATTTCTAAATATGTAAAGATGCAAATGTAGTATTTACAACTAAACAATTAACAACATCTCTTTTCATAATGCTGAAGCTAATATTTTACAATAAAAAATGGCTTCCTTTATTCTGTTGTGTGTCAAGGTCCAAATTATGAACGTATCACATGAATGATTCCCAAGTAACTGCTTTAAAAATGGCCAGTTTATGACAGATTGGTCCTGTTTTGGTTCTGAATGTAGAGATAGAATTCGGCTACTGTCCAGTGCATGTGCGTATATTTTATGGTGGGTTACAGGGTTTTCGACTACCCCAAAATCTTGTAAAATCATAAACTATTTATTTGCCACGAAGAAAGCTATTCAGGTAGCAGTTTTTCAACACTATCAACACTGGTAATTGGTTGATTGACTGGTTTTGGTGTGTTTGTTAAATTAAAGTTTAAAAAAAATAAATAAATAAGTCAACATAGCCCTTGCATCCTTCAATTGTTCTGTATGTGGCCCTCAGTGGGGCAAAAAAATGTGCACACTCCTGCTTTATTAAACTTTGTCGATATGTGTCATTACATAACACTATTGAAAACTTCACTGCACGGAAATGTAAACCCAATCTAATTTTGAATAACATGTATAGCTTGTAAAGGATTATACGATTAAATGTACACCGCCTTGTGTATGGATATTGCAATTTTAGCATTATAGCTATTCATTTCATCTTAACCTTTACGTTACTCAAGTGGGTGATTTCAGTTGCATGTGATGTACTGTATCGCCATTAAAATGAACATTCTCAACTATTGCAAAGCTATTCCTAAGCAAGATACACAGCCAGGCCCATAAATATTGGGGCATTGACACGATTCTCAATAAGCACCACGACAATGGAAGTGAAACCAACATGATGTGCGACAACTGCAGACGTTCAGCTTTCATTTGACCAGGGATGGAGTTACAAAAGTTCTGCAAATGATTCCTCCTACTTTATTAAGGGGCCAAATGGGACAAATTAACAATCGTAAATCCAACGTTCACTTTTTCATTACTTAATACTTACTTTTTAATACTTTGTCCAGCCACTGTGGATCAAAACCTCGGTTTTGGGGAAAATCTAGTCTGCTTAGCATAAATACTGTTATCACATCCATACAACATATACGTTATTTACACGGTATATTCCGTCATTAAGTAGTACACCCTTCACATTTTATAGTTAATATGTAATATTTTGTTATTGTTATTTCTTTGCACGGGACAGCAGTCACACTACTATAGTATAAACATAGTAGTCATTTGAAAGTATTTTGACCTAATGAGAAATTATACATTTTTCAGCATCAGCGATGTTGCAGTTGGAGTGAAGGTGAGTTATTTCTGCATCACAACAACAACAAAAATCCACAATTGAATAGTTAAACCTTATTAGAGATCTCTTGCCAACTTGAATTGTTTGTCGCATCTGAATCAATGCATGAGGATTTATTGTATTGATGCAATGTTTTCTCCAAATCTACATCAGATACATCTACTGCCATTATAATAATAATACTAATTATTATTATTATTTATTAAAACAAAATGCATGCACAAACATTTGCCAGCCAATGTTGTTTGTCAGCATATCCAAAAAAATTCAGCAGTGGCACAGAGTTGGGGATCTCGGTGTCATCACACGGAAAATCAATCCACACATCAGTCGCATCAAATAACAAAATGGCATCCCGCAGTCATTCTCGCGCCATGATGTGACGTGCAAGGTGGTCACATTCTTCAGAGCGGATGCAGATGGAACAAGCGAGAGATAAATGTCATATTTTCTGGTTTAGCTGCTTTGGGTTTTGAATCACGTGAAGCCAAAAGTATGTTTTAATGTTTTTTTTTGTTTTTTTTGTTTTATCAAGTGCTCTTGTTATTTTTTTTGTCAGATGTAAAGACTATTTCTATAAAAGTCGTATTTGTTTTTTTATATATATTATTTTTTATAATAATAATTTGCATTATTATATGGCAATTTTGCCCATTGTTAAAAAAAAAATTTTTTTAACCATTATGTTTGAATCCGACTGTATTTGTCCTGTTTTAGAGAGGATCAGATGAGCTGAGTCTGTACAACAGTCCCAACTCTGGCTTGAGCAGTATGAGTGGTAAGTTTTTGCTGACTGCTACTGAAAAGCAAACGCTTAATGAAGCGCCTCAAATAGAAGTAGTTGGATATTAACTTTTGTGCAACGGGTATTACATGCTCCCCGTGATATGTCCAGGTAGCGCCATTAAAAAAAAAAAAAAGTGTCCTTTTAGCTTGCGGCATCCATCCGCCATTTTGTTGATGTTAGATAAGTCAGTAAAGTACTGCTGTATAATTCAAACCAATTGAAAATGTGACCGCATAATGATATATTTGTAATATTTTTATTTTATTTTTTTTAGATGGGAGTTCCAGTGGCAGTGACAGTAAAAAGCTGAGGGTGGAGGAGGCACCGCCGTCTCGTGTGCTTCACATCAGGAAGTTGCCCAACGAAGCTTCGGAGACAGAAATCATTGCTCTCGGCTTACCTTTTGGGAAAGTCACTAATATCCTGACGCTCAAGGGAAAGAACCAAGTGAGTGCAAAAGATGATTTGATACAGTTTCATCCAATAGATTTGATAAAATGATTGCAACATTTTTTTTTTTTAAAGGGACAATAATTCATAAATGAAACCATTAATTATTATAATGGTCATTAAAATACCTTGCAGGCTTTTTTAGAGATGGGCACCGAGGACGCTGCCGTCACCATGGTGAACTACTACACCACCGTAAATCCTCATATTCGCAACGTCCCCATCTTTATTCAATACTCAAATCACAAGGAGCTCAAAACTGATGCTGGCAATCAGGTTAGTGCTGTCGGGATCATTAATCCAACTGATAAATGAGTTCCCGTCACTCTACATACATTGGCGGGGGATACAGTCTCTTCTAAACGAGTGGAACTTTTTTTGTCGTTGCCTGCAGCGGACTCAAGCGGTGCTGCAGGCGGTTTCAGCGGTTCAGTCTGGGGGGTCACCTGCCTCTGATGTGCAGGAGATACTTGCTAGCGCCTCCAGTCCAGTCCTGCGGATCATCATCGACAATATGTTCTACCCTGTAACACTAGATGTGCTACAACAGGTAGAAATCAAGTTTGTTTTTGTTGTAGGATGTTAGCATTTGTTGACGTTCAGATCAACAAACCATTCAAAATGATCGATTGGTCTCTATTGGTCGTAGTTTAAGGTTCTAGTCCATTTTGTGCCCAGATTTTTTCCAAGTTTGGCACCGTCATGAAGATAATCACGTTTACCAAGAACAACCAGTTCCAGGCCCTTTTGCAGTTCAGCGAACCCGTCAACGCACAGCAGGCTAAACTGGTAAGAAATGAAACGCAAAAGTATTTTTGCGCGGACCGCATATTAATGTCAGTCACTGAGCCTTTGCCCTGGTTAGGCACTTGATGGTCAGAATATCTACAATGCGTGCTGCACACTGCGGATTGACTTCTCCAAGCTTGTCAACTTAAATGTCAAGTATAATAACGATAAGAGTCGTGATTACACGCGGCCCGAGCTTCCGGCGGGCGACGGCCAACCCACCATGGACTCCGCCGTCGCTGTAGCTCTCAGCAAAGACAACTCCCTCCTCGGTAAGATTCCAGGTAGATACAACTTTTCTCTTCATCGCTCAGACTTTTTTTTATTTTTTATTTTTTTTATTTCGCTGACTCTTTATTTTTACTTACTGGTAGGAGCCCTGAACCCACTCAGTGCAGCTGCGGTAGCTGCTGCCGCCGCTGGACGGGTGGCGCTTGCTGGACAGACGGCGTCCAGTGGAGTGCTCTTGGTCAGCAATCTGAATGAAGAGGTCAGTAACACGCAACCCTGACACACACCAGCTTCAGCAAAAGAACTATTAACTATTAAAGAACTATTAACACTGACATCTTTACCCATCGCCTCGACACGCAGCTTGTTGGTTAATCTGAACTTGAGTGTTGCCATTTCCAGATACATTGCTTTCAACTAATTAGATTTCATATTGTTGAAGGCGGTTAGCCACTGAGAATATTAATAAGACAAAAACGACATACTAACTCATTCACTCGCAGCCATTTTCACTGAAGCAAACCCCTTCGCTCCCGGCTGTTTTACTGGATTTGGACTGATTTTGCAAGGCCCAAAGAATATTGTGTTGTATTGCTATAAAAACACGGAACCTACCAAAAGAAAGAATATAGTCTTTTCTTTTAATCAGGAAAAAAAAGTATTTTTCTCTCTGAATATAGCTAAGTTTCATCATTATTCACAAATCTGTTTAAAACTGTGGGGGGAATAGCTTTTTGCAACATGGCCCTGGTTGATCTCTTATACTCTGCTGCCACATGCTGGCAGTTTTTTGTAATAACTACCATTGTTTCAACCATTCTCTTCAGTTCAGATGCTGCATCATTAAAATAACATAAAAAAAAACGTATAAAAGACGTTTTTGGAACACTGGTAATATTTAAAATAGAACGTATTTATATGTTTTTGGGAGCAAATGAGTTAAACTTAAAAAAAAATTCTTTACAATAACATGTTATATGTTGCCCCACTAGTGTAAACACGGTATTCTGATTATTATTGTGTCCACCCATTTTTATCCATCAAAGGGGCGGCCATTTTGCCACTTGCTGTCGACTGAAAATGACATCACAGTTGCTCAGTTGACAACCAATCCAATGTCACATGGCCAAACTAAAAACAAAAACAGATGATCTGTGATTGTTTGTTGAGAACGGAGATGTCATTTTCAGTCGACAACAAGTGACAAAATGGCCGTCCCTGAGTTGGATAAAAATGGGTGGATTTTGTTGCTTAATTCATAGTCCGGGCTACATACAACATATTATTGCAAAGAAGACAGTAGAGTAAATTCCTACTCAAGCCTGTGTTTCTTCTTGGTTCGATCTCCCTCACAAGAAAGCTCTTTGTTTTTTTTTACCTCACCTTTATGTTCCGTTATATTGGAAAAAGTTTTCCGACTTGATTTTCAACCTCAAATCTGTCCGTCTCACGGCTGTCATCTCTTCGTATGAATGGTTGTCATTCTAATTCTATAACCGTATCATACTGAACTCGTGCAGTTTATGATACTGCGCTGTCATTTTGCGAACGCCGCAGTTTGTCTCATCGGGCGCTCACGTCCACTCTCGCATGTCCAGCGCAATTTGAATTTGCATGCTCGCAAAAGCAAATGTCGCCACTTGTACCGTTTGCACTAATGTTCTCCCTCACTGCAATTGTATCTTTTCAGATTGCTGCATGTTGTTTTTTTTAGTTTTTTTTTTATCCCACGCTCATGACACGATTTGGTTAATTTTACAGGGATGTGATTTGACCAAAGTGAAATTATCTGAAAATTTAGCCGGGGGTCTGGGGGCCGCTGGCACCCAGCTAGGTCCAGGGTGGGGGGACAAGGGGGGTGGAGCTCATGGGTTTTCCGTGTTTTTAAGTACTTTGAATGCACTCACATGACAAAGAAATAGACAAAACAACAGCATAAATTTTCAATGTATATTGAACTATCCCATATAAAATGTCAGTTTTAGTCAACTCAAAATCAGTCACATTCAAAAACATTGGACTGCCTTTGCTTTTAAAAACTATCACTGAGAATATCATCATATCTAACTAATGTGATTACTAAGTTAACACATAAATAATGTTGAAGAGTTCAAATTTCATGAACAAATAATTGTATCATGACCAAATGAAAAGTAACTCATATTAGAGCATACCACAAATATCTTTGTTATAGCAGAAGATGTTATCTGTCGGAGTCATGTGCATACACAATGAACTACAAAAAAAAAAAAAAAAAATCAGATTTTTTTTTTGGGGGGGGGGGGGGGGGGTAGATAAAAAAGCGGAATTCCGCGAATTAGCGGAAAAATCACATCCCTGATTTTATTATTTTGGACGTGAATGTATTTTTGAAATACATTTTGTTGCAATTATTGCTGAAAACATTAATCCAAGCCATGATCCGCTGACCTGCATTCGATGTACTGACCTATCTATTTTTTTGTCCCTCCCTCACTTTTTATTTTCCCTCCCAATTTACATCTACCTTTCATTTCCCAACTGTTCCCCCGTCCTCCTTTCCCTTCTCCATGTAACCCCTCTTTGTGTTGGCGGGGGGGGGGGGGGGGGGGTGTTTGACCCCTCGAACCCAACACTTCCCCCTCTTCAATATGACACTGCACCCCTTCACGCCTTTTCTCTCCTCCTCCATGACCACCATGTCCATCACTCTCCGGGGGGAGAACAAAAAACACCATTCCTTCTACCTACCTCCGTTCTGGATCGATCTGTCCATCTCTACCTCCGCTCCGCTCCGACTCTTCTACCTCTCTACCTGTCTCACGCTGCTTGTTGCTCTTCTCTCCCTCTAAAGATGGTTACGCCCCAAAGTCTGTTTACCCTCTTCGGTATGTTATCGTTGGCTCTTGCTCTCCTCTCTTTTCTGCTATCTACTCTTTATTTTTCTATTTTCATCCTCTTTATATTTCTCATGACAATTGTTTAGTCGTTTTTAATATCACAAGTGTGTTTAGTGTGTATTTGCGCACAATAGCTTTTTTTTTTTTTTTTTTTTAAGTAACCGCATAATTTACAAGTTAATCGGTTTGGGTTCATGTTTATGTCAGAATTTCACTATAGCAAACAATAATGCATGGTCAAGCAATGTTTTTTTTTTGTGTGCATGTTTTTGTTTCTTGCCATATGACCAACAGTAACCTAATAACCTTATTTAAGAGGCTGTTGTTTCTCTTTTTAAATATCCTTACCACACACCTCTCTCTGAAATCTTCTATAAATTCCATCTGTGTGCTCCTCTCTCCTCTCTTCTTTTGATTCTCGTCTAAGATATCCTTGTCTCCACTGCGCTTGTTGTTTTTGTTTTCTAACTACCTGCCTTCTGTGTCCACTTTGCGCGTGTCCTGGCTCTCACGTTAGGAGTCTACGGCGATGTCCAGAGGGTGAAAATTCTTTACAATAAGAAAGACAGCGCTCTCATTCAGATGTCAGACGCCAACCAGGCTCAGTTGGGTGAGTAGTGAAATCTTTTGTCTTCAAAAAATTGTGCGGTTGCGAAGTACTCAAAATTAATCAGCGTAGATGTCAAAAGAAACTGGGAGCAGTTCCAAGTCAATCCCATTTCTAAGTGATGACATAAAGAATCCTGGTATTCACACTTATGTATGCAAAGATGTCAGGAGGAGGAGCAATTAGTTATTTGCATAAGAACAAAATGCCTGTTTAATATTCGATGTTAGCCTAATGGCAAAGATAATACTTAACCGTCTGACATTTTAACTAGCGAGTACCGATACCAGGGTAGGGGTGTGCTCAAAACATCTGTACGGGAACATTTCGTTGCGGGTCTCTTTACAATACACGTATTGATACGGAAGCGTCTGGCGGTAAACAGGAAGTGCTGCCATTATTACAAGATTCAAACATTTTTGCCATCTAGTATAATAGAAATAGCATTTAGGTATGCATTTGACTATGAATATCAGGATACATATCACCCTGGATGGCATATATCACGATACGTGTCATATCGTGATATGCACTGTATTGTGAGGAGCAAGAACTTGGATTTAATGATCTAAAGTTTTTTGTTTTTTTTGCTATAGTAGAAAGGAAAATCCTTTTTGGATTCCAAGTGGAATTCACTCTGTTTAAAAAAAAAAAATTGTTTCCCTCTACCTGTCTGAAGCCATGAGCCACTTGAATGGCCAAAAGATGTACGGGAAAATTATCAGGGCAACGCTGTCCAAACACCAGACGGTGGCACTTCCTCGCGACGGCCTGGACGACCAGGGCCTGACCAAGGACTATGCCAACTCTCCCCTTCATCGCTTCAAGAAACCTGGATCCAAGAACTTCCAGAACATTTTCCCACCTTCTGCCACTCTCCATCTCTCCAACATCCCGTAAGCGTCACTGATCAATTCTGTTGCTCATGGAGTTGCTGTGTCACGTCTTACCTTCGTTTCAGGCAAGACGTAACGGAGGATGACCTGCGACTGCTTTTCTCAAACGCCGGAGGCACTGTGAAAGCGTTTAAGTTTTTCCAGTATGTTCTTCTTTTTGACACCTCCAGAAGTGATTGACAACGGGGAAGGATGCTTCTGTTCACACTCCTTTTCCTATTTTCCAGGGATCGCAAAATGGCATTGATCCAGATGTCAACTGTCGAAGAGTCTGTCCAAGCTTTGATTGACCTTCACAACTACAACATGGGATGCAACCAACACCTAAGAGTTTCCTTCTCAAAGTCCACCATTTAATCTGTGATGTGATTTTTTTCCCCCCCGGTTTTCAAAAACCGCCGTTTGAGAGAAACGTGACCTTTTGTCATGTTCTTCAAAAATTGAGGATATTGCAGTAGACTCTCCCTGGCCAGCTGTTGTCAATACCTCTGGAAAAATATTGACATTGATTGTCATCCCGTACGATAGTTTGATTTAGATCAGCATTTATTTCTTAATGTAGACAAAGTATACATGTGCCTTATTTGATATCAGTCCACAAGACACACATTTGTGAATAACCCCCATATGCTTTTTAATCTCATTGATGTCCTGTAAACTGTGATTTTTTTTTGGGGGGGGGGGGGGGCATGACACTCTTTGGAGCGTTGGTGCCAGTCAGCCTTTTTCCTTTTTTTTTTTTCAGTTTTGGTTTTGAGTTTCCATTTTGAGTCACAGCCAGATGAAAAAAAATAAATGGCAGTTTGTAGACGACAGGAGGATTTGAAAGTATCTCAATGTGTTTTTTTATTTTTTTTTTTTATTGCTGGTTTTCAAACATTTCCATGGCAGCACGAAGTAATTGTCAATAGTATTTGATTTGAAACAATGAATGGTTACAATACAGGTTGCTTGAGACTGCTACTCAGTTGGACCAAAGTTTCTGTGCCTTAAGTATTCCTGTAATTAAAAAAAATAATAATAATGCATTTGCAGAAGACTCCTCATTTTAAAGTGTTCCTAAATTTCCCCTGATTATTTGTAAGATCAAATTAACTACTGTATGAAATGGTAAATGAAAAACGGTTATGTATACTTTCTGCTTTCAGATTTGCTGTTCCTCAAATATTGTGAGGGTCTTTCTTAATTGAAATATGTACTCTTTTCTAATTGAAAAGTTGTTTTCCAAGAATTTGAGTGCTGATTTGAGTCTGATGTATTCTGCATTTCTTCTGTAGCATGCTTAATAAAACAATTCGGAAATAGTTCTTCCCTTCGGCTCTCTTTTCTGTCCTGTTCTTAGTTTTCCTAGAAAGGAAGCCAGCGTTGTATTTTTTATGACATTTTGAAAAGTCTTTCATTTCCTTCTTAGATTGAATTCAATGCTTGTAATGCTGACATAAAAGTGAAGACAAGAAGTTCCAAATGCCTCTCACAAAATGTGCTTTGCTCATTCAATTAACTTTATTCGCAACCTCTGCCAGTACAGTTTAGTTTGGGCAGAGCTGGCTGTACCCTGATGTCCTCCCACACTCCAAAAAATGACTCAAAATTGGCCGTAGTTGTGAGTGCTTGTCCATCAACATGTATGTTTGTACCCTATGATTGAAGGCAATTACTCCAGATTTTATCCCTCCTCCCACCTGAGGTCAGCGAGGGATTGACTCCTGCTTCCCGATGACCCCGAACATGATAGACGGTATAAAAAAAAAAAAAAGAATAATTGAAAATATAATCACAACGTCATGGCTCATTTTTCTATTGTGTTTAAAAAGCTATCACTCTAGAATTTAATAATTACAAATTCTTGGTTGGTCTTGGTTCGGGAAATCCTTTAAAATGAAAAACATGCCGAGTTTGACTTCCCTGGCATGCTGTCAAAAAGTACATTAATAATAGGATGCTTCACCGCTGCCATTTAAAATGCAGAGATGATGACACCCCCCCCTTCCCCCCCGAGGTCTTTCATGTCAGGAGCGCCGATGATGACAGCTCAGTTCAATTATGAAGTAGGCATGTTCTTAACATCATGTTATGCACAATTACAACAAAATTAACTCTGCTCATGTATGTGCGTGCGTGTGTGTGTGTGTGGTGGTTACCATAGCAACAAGCCTCCCTCTTAGGGCTATGGTCAGTTTCCAGCTTTGCTACCACCAGTCAGTCTCCCACTACGACGACCTGTAAGATCTGTGTGGAAGGAAGCATCCAGCATTTATGCGTTATTTAATTCCAACTTTATTGACAAATGCCAAGAAGCCTAATGAGCCAGTGTTCTACTTTAATGCGTCAAATCACATGACCAGTCCTCGACTGCGCTGTATAACAGCCCCAGGCTTTAAACTGGAATAGGCGTGGCCAAATCAATTTAGCTCCACCATCATTTTTACAGCTAACTTACAAGTGTGTGTGTGTCAAATAGCTCTTAACGCATGCTCCCACATAGTGGATTAAAAAAATAATAATACATACCCCGTGATCCTGAACCACAGTGGAAGAGCATTGGAAAGATGTGCTTGATCTAATCCCTCATCTAGAACTGGTTGACTAGGAGCACAATGATGAAAAACAGGACATTACTTTTCTCACAAAGTCACGTCAACACATTCGCTGCTCGTCCATTTTTGGACGTCTATAACCGTCAATGGCACTGAATGAGTGTATTCCCTAATAAACAGGCAACTTGATCATTTTCCGTCATAGAGATCCGGACGTTGACGTCACGTGTCCCAAAATGGGCGTTAGCGAAGCCATTTTGGCAGAGTAGAAAACACGTCTGCCACTTTGAGTACGCCATGCTTTAACCAATGCGTAGCCGATGTTGCACTTTGTACATGCTAACTGTTACCAGAAATCATCTGTTTCGTTCATTTGTGCTGCTATGGCTGAATAGATATTACACAGTTGAATTCAACAACTGACCGACACCATAAAGAAGACTTTTTACGGCATAAATGAGGGCGGCCGCGGCCGAATTAGCAGCTGCTAAGTTGCTAACGTCCCTCGATAACACTGCAGGGTTTGCATGAAACTGCTAACTTCGAAACATGACGATCCAAGATGTCCACCTCGCGCATGTTTATCGTGTCCTTTTTTTTTTTTTTTTTAATCCAAGTGACTGTCGATGCTCTTGGGCAGAAAGTTGACAGATAAACGCTAGCTTTAGCTTTCCTCGCCGTCTGAAATATGCATATTGAAGAGGGTCTTCTGCCCAGATTTAGTCATAACTGTTTTAATTTCCTTATTTCCTCAGTAGAACTTTTATCTGTGGATGTGAGTGTTGTCCAGCTGCCGGCATGTCTGGGGGGGCCTCCTCTATTTCCACAACAATAGACCATTTGCCTGTGGTTAAAGTCAATGTGTTAGTATGATGTCTTTAAAGTATCTCATGTCCGGTGAACTGCGGGTGGGCTGTTTCCTGGGGGTACCGCCCTTCAAGATAGTATAAGAATGTTATATTAAGTCCTCTGAAATCTTTGCATTTGTGAGAGGCTGCAGCCATTGTCTGGAACTCACTTGTGCCCGGAATATTCTGTAGAAATAAAAGCTTCGAAGCAACTGTTCATCGATCTCCAGCCTGCGTTCGGATAACCAACATTCTCACTACCCGAAAGAAAACGAACACGCGGAGGAAAAGATCATTTTCTTCAACAGTATACATGGAACACACCCATGGTTTATAGACGCGCAATTTAGCACCAGTGTAATGATCAATGAAGTTTTTCTTCTACACTGCTGGCACTAAACACAACAAACCACAAGGGTGTGAAATTACTGGACGCGTTCATATGAATGAATCCGCATCCTGCAGGTTCAGAGGGTAGCAACGCTGTTACTAAGTCAATTCATTTTTCAAAGGAAATATGTATGAGTAGATAGGCAAACACTTGTTGTTGTTGGTTGCCCAAATGCCTTTTTCGAAGTAGCACTGATCTTTTACATTTAGCAAATGTTAACACGACTCAATGCGGTCAGACATTGTGTGTAATTTCAGTTTCAATTGACTGTATTGATCGGGTCAGTCGCGGGTCATTTGAGATCTCTGAAAAAAATGTTGATTAATGGATTGGGCAGTAGCTGGTCAGTCAGGGCTTTGGAACTGTAGCGTCACGGTTCAGGTACCGAGGTGGGCAAAATAAATTGCAAACAAGTGTCCTAATCTGCGTCCCGACTACCCTCGGGAAGCCCTTGAGCAAGATTTAACCCCACCATAAATCTAGAGCGTGTCGAGGCTGGTTTATTATGAAACTGGTCTGCACTGAAAGGGTGGTAGCCTTTTGCTAATATTGAGTTGCAAATCTTTCTGGACAGTGATAGATATTATAACATTTTTAATACTTCATTTTATTTTATTAACCATTGTTACACATTATTAACATTTTAATTCTTTATATTAACCTTGTCGAAATGTTTTGTGTCCTGTGCAGAGCAGATGGTGTTGACTTCGTATAGGCTGACCTTAAGCTGGGAGATACCATTTAGTCTAAAAAGTTCCTTCTCAGCTCTTTGTGCGAAAACACATTTGGTCCTTGAGAACAGAATCTGTTTTGAACACCCACACCTGACTCTGTTTTCGCCATCGCTCACGGAAAAGTACCAGAGAGTATGTTTTGTCTACAAATGAAAGAGAGGAGGTCTTTTTAAGTATAAGAAACCGTTGTGCACGCGGAAGAGCTACATTTGACGCTCTGAATCCCATCTGTTTAAGTGATGAATTAGAGGCTGTTATTTGTCCAGAGATTCTCTGTTTTTTTATTAAATAATTTTTGCAAAGGTGTATTTTTCTTGCATTAAATCTATCTTCATTTTTGGAACACGCAAAGAGGACATAATAATTTATTCCTCTATCAACAGTCACTGCGAACAATTTCTGTGAACCCAAAGAGTCTTGTGCACTTTGTGGCGCCCGTTATTTTGGCTTACTTTGCCTGATTTTGAACCGGCGTAAAGACAGGACAAAACAATTGCAACAAAACGACAACAAAAAGGCTGAAAATTGAGACTGTCCCGGATAAACGGGACGTCTGGTCACGCTAACTGTCTGGGTACATAAACAGGGATGTTTGCTGAGCTCTTGAGATCACAAATTTGACGTGCGGAGACGGCAGCCTTTAAATCAGAAACAGTTGGATCAGTTTGATCCAATGATTATTTTCCATCCCCTTTGCTGTGTCTTCATTTGAGCGCAAACAGAACCATCCCTTTTTATTTCCGAAGACAGTCATAACGAATTGACTGGGTAGTGATATGTCTTACTTAGGGTGTGTAACTCAAATGATATCAAATATGATCGCTTACAGCACTGAGGTTGTTCTTTTTTCATTGATATAAATAAAGGGCAAAATGCACTCAAATACCATCCATTTTAAAGCACATCGTAGGACATGTTTGCCTTTCCGGCCCATTAATTTTAATCAGTATAACCCAGGGACCTTAGAAAGAATACATTAATATTTTAATTTATCTCAGCCCACAGAATTGTATTCTATTGGCAGAGAAGCACAACTAGTTGTGTGTTGGCTAATATAATAAAAATAAAGCCCCAATGTGACCATTTACTGTAGCTTGAAATTATTTTGAAAGAAAAAAATCTTCAACCACTTTTTATCGAACCATTTATACCCGCATATCCTGATCAACCAGACCAGTATAACGTGCCGCCGTATATTGTATAGGTAAGCTTTTTTGCCGGCAAATGACTGACTCGTTGAAGCTTGGAGACGTTAGCAGCTGATCCTTTAAGTTCTTGAAATTGCATGGATCATGGATCTTTGCAGCGTACCACACAGATGCTTAATTATATCGAGATCTGGGGAATTTGGAGGCCAGGTCACCATATTGAACTTGTGTTCTTTGAAACCACAAGTCTCAGAAAACTCAACCATACCAAACGTTTTTTTTTTCCCCGTTTTTTTTTTTTCTATGGATGATGCAAAGCAAACAATATGATCTCAAGCCTGGCTTAAGCCTGTTCTAAGTCTTTCCAGTGCGTCTATGATGTGATTTATTACTTTGCTCTGTGACAGCATCCCTGTCTTGGATTAAGTGGGACAGTCCCGTTTGAGCATCCCCCATTGTTCCATCCCATCTTTACACAGGTCTCATCCCGGCATCCCGTATTTGAAGTCTTTCAAATCCAGTCGGCAAGCAAATTGTTTGGAACACATGTATGTCAATTGGGGGTGTTAGAAAAAATCGATTTGGCAATATATCGTGATATTACAGCGAGCAATTCTCAAATCGATTCGATATGCGGCCGAATCGATTTTTAAACATCTTTTTTTTTTTATGGGAATATTCAACAAAATGTCTTACTTAGGGTTGGGATTCACACATTAAGCATGGAAGAATGTTATATATTAATGAAACATTAAGCCATAATATTTTATTTCCGTGCTGTTCAGACATGAAACAGACTGCAACCTGTTTGTTAAATGAAGTGGCTCAGTTATAAGCCTGAATTTTCTGATAAATAAATACATTTTCATACAAATTTTACAGAGTACATGTACAATTTTACTGATTTGTATTTTCTAAATTTGAGTAAAAAAAAAAAAAAAATCAATTTATAGATTTGTATCGGGATTAATCGGTATCGGTATCAACAGGTAACATTTATTAATTTTTTTTAATTTATTTGTTTTTTTGAGAAAAAAAAAGGAGAGCAATGATGATGTCAAATCGAATGAACAATACTGAGCTCTCCTGAAAAAAAAAAAAAAAAGGGATTAATCGGTATCGAATCGAATCGGGACCTATGAATTTTGATATGAATCGAATCGCCAGGTACTAGGCAACTCACATCCCTAGTATTTAGCAATATTTCCACAAGAATAAGGGAAAGCCACCAAAACGATTCTTTTCCAGACAAACAAATACGTGGCTTGTACGGTATGTCAAATTGGTTCCAGCTACTTCGGCAATCATACAAGAGGCCGCTCTTAAAATGGATCTGCAATTCCGCAAGCTTAAATCTGTGAATAGCCGACTCTCTATGCACCTTCCATTGTTCTCCTCAAAGACTCTTATCTCATCTTTTTGCCATACATCATATTGCACCAATATGGACAACCACTGTTGTTCTTACTATGAATCATACTGTAGTGAAAGCTCTACGGTCCTATAGTTCTGAATACTATCAATATTTTTTGTTTAAAAAAAGAAAAGAAGCCTTTTACTAATAGGAGTCGGACTTGTCACAGATGGGGAAATATCATGGTCATTTTCCCCACGTTATGGTGCAATTCAAATTCCATTGCAACAGTATGCTTAAACGCTTGCATTTATACCTCATGGCGTGGTAATTTAAAACTTGGCTCATTCATCTAAAGTGTCGCTCCTGGACACGGAAATAAATAAGAAGCACAGTGATATCTTCATTTTCTTCTTCTAAAGCTCACACGTTATACAACTTTACAATCTTTATTTTATTTGCATTTTTTTTTTTTTTTTTGGGGCCCCGAGGTGAAGAGAGGGATTTGGCAAAGGCCATAAAAATCCACAGTCGCCCGTTTTTATGTGTCTTACTTCACTGAGGAGTTGGGAAATTTATCGCCGCTGTACGTCACTTTGCTTTTTATGACCTTCATTGATCACTGAGGTGTACAACCATTATCTTGCTGGGTACATTATTTTCTACATGTTTTTCACCCCCCCACACACACACACACATACACACACATACACATACACACTCCGGTAGCGCATAATAGTGACACCTTCAGAATTTCAGATAAGGACGAGCAGCTGTCTGGGGTCGTGCGGTAATGGGAACATCACCCAATTTATTTATTTATTTTTTTAAACCTGTTGACACAATTCACACTGTATGTAGTGGTTACTCTTGATTTTCCCAATACGAGACCATGATTGATATTCTCAGTAGGAATCAGGAAAATAAAATGGGATGCTTCGACATGACAAGTCAGTCTTTATCATTTTTGTTTGGAACTTAAAAAAAGAAAACTAAAAAGGTACATTTCTTTTTATAAAATGAACTCTGTAAGTAGACTTGAGAATGCGCAAACGTACTTAATCTCTTAATTAAAGCCAAGGCGGTAAAATTGGTAACATTTTGTGATCTCCACACTGGCACGCCCCTTTACACAAACACCATGACATTTATAGAGATATTAAAAGCAAATCTTCCAGATTGCTGTATAAAAAGGTAATTTACAATATTAAACTGACTTGTATCTATATGCAAATGACTCCCCTTCCTGCAACCTGCGTGAATAATTTATGTAAGAGCTTTATTTGGGAAAATGAGGTGTCTAAAATAATGCTATAAAAGAGACTATTAAGATCCTCACCAGTATTCGTTCTTCTCCCATTTCATCTTTTTCTCTCCCCAGATTTTATTTCATTCAATTACACCGATAGCTTAGCCTCCAGGTAGAGAAGTGAGACGAGCCAGCATTCAACGTGTTATTGCCTTCCGTTGTGAATATCCCCCCCCCCCCCCCCATGGGTGTCTCTCATATTTGTTCTTTCCTTTTGCTATCAATTATCGCGGGGCTGAGGTGCAGCAGGCGTCCTCCAGGCTCTGTCAATAGGCATGAATGTCGTTTTTTTTCACCTTCGCCCCTGTGTCTTATCATGTCTTGCTTGCTTCTTATCGGATGTATTGTGTTAAATATTACATCGCATCTCATATTACAGCTTATCCTTGAACGCTGCTGTGTTTTTGACTATTTTAGCGTCAGAGGTGGCAAATCCAGGTCCAGAAAGTAAAAAAACACTGCCACAGTTTGGCTTTAGCTTCAGGTGCTAGTTAGCTAGCTCCCTAGCTAGCTCCCATGGTGCTCGTTTACCTGCTAGGGAGCTAGTAGCTAGCTAGCTAGCTAGCACCAGGGGCTAAAGCTAAACTGTGGCAGGGTTTTTACTTTCTGGACCTGAATTTGCCACCTCTGTTTAGCATATGTTTAGATGAGACTCACTTATTATTGTACAAGAGTATGCTTGCTGCCAATTTAGTGACATAAGCACTTAAAGCGCTAATAGTGGCAAAATTGACTACAAATCTTCACTCTATAAATCGACCACTAGATTCCTTGGTTCAATTAAACGTGGCGTTTATTTACAGAGCCCTCTTTATCATGCTGTTAAAATGTTGACATCATGAGATCAAGATGACATTTAAGAAAAAAAAAAAATATACTTCTCACACTGCAGAGAATAGGACGGCGCAAGGACGACGCAGCCTACCACAAGTGTTTCTATGTTAGGCACTGGTTGCTGAGTTACCAAATAGGTAGTAGCCTGTTGTCTTTTCCCGATGGTCCTTAAATTGAAGTAGAAAAAGTAAAAGTTCAGAGGGGATCATTGGATTTACTTGTAATAAGATGGTGGAGGATACAAGTGAATGTATGTGTAGGCTACATATGCTAAGCTAACATTGCTATAGTTTAGGGATGTCAAAAATCTTGATGCCCTTTTTCTTTCTTTTTTTCCCCCAGCCTTTCTAAGAATTTGTCATTAAAAAACAAAACCGAATTGGGGAGAAAAAAAAAATCGTATATTATTAACATTCAGAAAAGCTCCATGCAGTTCATTTATTTGAATCGTGGGGACCTCATGAACATGAATCGTATGTTTCAAACCCCATTATTGCCCTGAGACTGGCTATGATCTTGAGTGAGTCACACTCCGAATAATGAGGCAGCATCAGACTCTTGGAGGTTAGCAGAGGTGCCATCTCGACGCCAGTGGCTAATTGACGATTATGTAGAGTACACGGTCTGGGCAAAATGTTTCATTTTAATGGGGTGATTATTGGCAGGAAGGATCTGCGGCGGAGAGGCCCGACAGTGGCCTCCGAGGGACAGTACACTACAGGGGTTTAGATCAGTCAGTGAGGTGAGTTCACCAAGGTAATCTAATCTGCCGCTTCTCCTGCTAGGAACTATCAGGAAAATAAAACAAGATTAATTTCCTGTTTCTTTCAGTCAGGATATGTACCTTGATGTAGAGGGGTGCCACTGAGGGCGACAGAAAGGAAAAAAAAAAAGCCGCTGTACAGACATTGCTGATATTATCACATTTTAATATTTTTCTTCATCAAACTGCACTGCCATTTGGGGGTGGCGTCCATTTTTAGAAGACAACAAAAGAGATTTGCATAGCACTAGCAGGTCTGTAAAATCTCGGTTGTACAGCTGCACATATGGTCACAGTTATTAATTACAGTTAGGGTCCAAAAATTGGACAAAGACATACTTTTATCATTTTGCTGTATTATATAATAAAACATTGCAATGGATTTGAATGCAAAAATAATCAGCCTGGTTTAAAAACCTCACAATTTCATTGGTAATTTCATTTTGTGTTGCCTCAAATTTTGCACCCAGGGACGATCGCTCCTTGAAACAAACTGTCCACTGGTATGTGATTCTTGTCATTTAAATTATATATGAGCAGTGCTGGAGTGCAACAGCAAGCTATTTGCACCTGAAATATTCCACAAGCATGATTCCACATCAGAATTTTTGAACTCCTCATAATCAATCTAGATGGATAAAAAAATGGGAATTTGGTTCATTAAGGTATAGCCATAGTCAAAGCTGTTTACCCTTTCAACCACCAAATCCTGAATCAGTTCAAATTCTAATTACCTTGAATTACATTATAGTCCCAAAGTTGAAAAATCCAGTTTGATCATAACGGCAAACGAAATGCATTTCTTATAGGGCTTTATCTACACCATTTGTTGTCCAAAGTCCTTTACCAAGCCTCATATTCACTTATTTGAAAACATGTAGGCTAACGCAGATACGTCAACCTACGTAAAGGTTTTTAAGGGTTTTTACTTAAACCTCCAGGATCCCTCACCGTACACTGGCTAACCACAGAACCCAGGGTTGTTGTTTTTTTTTAGCTGTTGCTAATGTTTAAAATCCATCTGTATCATCCATCCATGTCGTGTCTGCAGTACTAGCTAGTGAAGAGGGTCTTCTGCCCAGATTTAGTCATGACTGTTTTAATTTCCTTATTTCCTCAGTAGAACTTTTATCTGTGGATGTGAGTGTTGTCCAGCTGCCGGCATGTCTGGGGGGCCTCCTCTATTTTCACAGCAATAGACCATTTGTCTGTGGTTGAAGTCAATGTGTTAGTATGATGTCTTTAAAGTATCTCATGTCCGGTGAACTCCGGGCGGGCTGTTTCCTGGGGGCTTTGTGGTACCGCCCTTCAAAATAGTATAAGAATGTTGTAAGTCCACTGTAATCTTCGCACTTGTGAGAGGCTGCAGCCATTGTCTGGAACTCACTTGTGCCCGGAATATTCTGTAGAAATAAAAGCTTCGAAGCAACTGTTCATCGATCTCCAGCCTGCATTCGGATAACCAACATTCTCACTACCCGAAAAACAAACACACGGAGGAAAAGATCGTTTTCTCCAACACTAGCTAGCGCTAAACTAACCTAGTGGAGGTCCAGTATCCAAGTTTGCAAACTCTCAACAATATTGATACACTGCCTGATGGGCTTTTATTGAGTGATTGCTTAACAGTTTAATCTAATGCTCATTAGCCGGCTAAACATTCCCATCCGCCAATATGCTATGATTTATTCTCACTCGCATCCGAAAATTCTGATTCGGCATTTGCTTTTAAGGGCCAATTCGCACCACTGATTCGTTGCCAGTCCTTGATAGAGGAGTAGTGGAGTAAATTAATTCTGCTTAATTTGCATTCAAAACTAAAAAGTATTCATGTTTTTAAATTTTTTTACTGCATATTTCAGAGATAATTATCTTCTGTATAAGACTTTTTTTTTTTTTTAAATGAATAATCAAAGGCGACTATTGTAATAAATGAAGGTCTGCGTGAAGGCACGGATGAGAATGAGGCATTGCTGTCAGGCAATTAAGGTGACGAAGATGCCATGTGAATGCGGAGCGTTTATGTTTGACGAGACTGTAATTGCACTCAGATAATAAACTCACGCATGGGAAACACTCGGTCAGTCAGTAAATAAAACCGACCTGCCAAAACATTTCATTTTGACCTGGATAAACATTACACACATTGAATACATCCCCAGTCGGGTCCGCAGTACATTGCATCACTTAATGAAAAAAAAAAAATACTGCATGATACAAATATACAATTATCAATAGCAACCGTTAAATTACGGGTCTGTAAATATTTTGACGTACGTCTTGTTCCTCGTCTGAGCTGTCAACTAGAAGTCCTTCTGTTTCCATGCTCGTATGGCGTTGGTTTAACAAGGTCTCCTCGGAAATAATTTCCAATACAAAATGTTCGCCTAATTGGCACTAGTTAATAAGTTTATTTTAGGCACATGCTTGGGTGCTTCCGTTATAGCTCAGAGGGGTCTAATATTCTCCACGGGCTTTTGTGAGGAATTAAACGAAGGATACAGTGTACTAATTAAGCAGCAAAGGGAATATTAGAGCCAGAGATTAGTGGAAGAAAAGTCTGTTGTCTGAAAGGTTACGCGGCATGCCTGACGAGCTTTGATTTTCAATTTCCGGTTGTCCAGGATTTGGCCCCTTGCGATGATAAAACATTTATTGAGTATACGGTGGATATTTTAAGCAACATCTGAATTATTATTATTAAAGTAAAGAGTGATATAATAAAGCGCAAAACAAGAAATGTATATGTGAGTCATCAAGATGTACAAAAATGGTACGGTTTACCTCAGATAAAACATACATTATAAAACTTCATCCAATGTCGGAATGACCACAGAATTTTCCAAAGCTAGTTTTGCTGAATTCCTTTTTCTTTTTTTTCAAGCCCATTTAACGACAGACGGACCTCAGTAATGTATTGTGAAAAATAAAATAACTCATACCAGAGAAGAAATAGTTGCAATTAGACAAAATAAGATGTGTACTTTTACCACCTCTGCTATTCCCTAACGAAGAGGCATGTCCTTCCTAAACCACAGGCTGTCTGAAAATCAAATTAAAATTGTAACAAGAGGATGAGCCTTTTGTTTTACTATAAGGGAAAAGCCACTTTAGCAGTAGTAAAAAAAAAAATATATATATCTCAAGACCTGAGGTTTTCTCTGTTCTTTGAAATAAAATAAAAAGTACATGTTCTGCTTGAGGATTTGACATAACGTCGACTCTTGAATCCCTAAAATGTCATTTATTTTCCATGTTAAAAGCGACCCCTTGAATGAAGAGTACAGCGACATGATTCTTTACTCGGTGAGGGAAAACTCATTAAAGAGTCGGCTACATAAGATCGTGACACGCGAGGGCTTTAGAATGGTGAAGTTCTGAATGTTCCAGCTAAGATTAGAATTATTGAGTCACAGAGGTTCCGGAAAACAGTCTTTGAATATGTATCAGTGGGTTTTGAATCAAAAGACTTTGAAAAGAAGAAATGGCTGTATTTTAAAGCAACACAACTGTTGCCACACAGTCTGATTCATTTAATCTGGCCCTCCTGCTGGGAGCATGTTCCCGAGAGAGACCGTCTGGGTTTGTTGGCTAATTGGGGTGACTTAAACAGAAATATGTGAGTGTGTGTGTGTGTGTGTGTGTGTGTGTGCGTGTGTGTGTGTGTGTGTGTGTGTGTGGCGGGGGGGTCTGGCTCACTCCCTCTGCTGTGTTGGAAGAAAACCAAACATTTACATGCTCATTATCGTCTGCCGTCATTCTAAATATAATATGTGGCCACCACAAGCTTTGGGAACTGTTGCTCATGCGCAAATCATGTCTATATGTCATATATATATATATATATATATATATATATATATATATATATTAGGGAGGTCAGGTGAATATTTTTTTTTATCGTAATTAATCGCATGACTTTGATAGTTAACTCATGATTCAATTTTATATCTGTTCTAAATGTACAATAAAATGTACAATTTTTTTTTCTAAGTTTCGCATTCTTTTTAGCATAAAGGTGGAAGTAATAGAATTATGGCTGCATCTTTTAGTCATTGATACAGTAATTTCATAATAATTCATAAAATAGTTTGAAGTTAAAATTAAAAAGCTGTACTGTACTGTAAAAAGCGAGTGTGATGTTGATTTGTCATATATATATATATATATATATATATATATATATATATATTAGGGAGGTCAGGTGAATATTTTTTTTTATCGTAATTAATCGCATGACTTTGATAGTTAACTCATGATTCAATTTTATATCTGTTCTAAATGTACAATAAAATGTACAATTTTTTTTTCTAAGTTTCGCATTCTTGTTAGCATAAAGGTGGAAGTAATAGAATTATGGCTGCATCTTTTAGTCATTGATACAGTAATTTCATAATAATTCATAAAATAGTTTGAAGTTAAAATTAAAAAGCTGTACTGTACTGTAAAAAGCGAGTGTGATGTTGATTTGTCATATATATATATATATATATATATATATATATATATATATATATATATATATATATATATATATATTAGGGAGGTCAGGTGAATTTTTTTTTTTATCGTAATTAATCGCATGACTTTGATAGTTAACTCATGATTCAATTTTATATCTGTTCTAAATGTACAATAAAATGTACAATTTTTTTTTCTTCTAAGTTTCTCATTCTTGTTACCATAAAGTTGGAAGTAATAGAATTATGGCTGCATCTTTTAGTCATTGATACAGTAATTTCATAATAATTCATAAAATAGTTTGAAGTTAAAATTAAAAAGCTGTACTGTACTGTAAAAAGCGAGTGTGATGTTGATTTGTCATATATATATATATATATATATATATATATATATATATATATATATATATATATATATATATATATATATTAGGGAGGTCAGGTGAATTTTTTTTTTTATCGTAATTAATCGCATGACTTTGATAGTTAACTCATGATTCAATTTTATATCTGTTCTAAATGTACAATAAAATGTACAATTTTTTTTTCTTCTAAGTTTCTCATTCTTGTTACCATAAAGTTGGAAGTAATAGAATTATGGCTGCATCTTTTAGTCATTGATACAGTAATTTCATAATAATTCATAAAATAGTTTGAAGTTAAAATTAAAAAGCTGTACTGTACTGTAAAAAGCAAGTGTGATGTTGATTTGTGTTGAGGTCATTTTTCTGCCACTAGACGGCATAATTGCATTTGTAAGACTTTGGTGACAGCTCAGTGCATTTTTCTTTTCACATTAAGAGCTAACTACTGTGCCGGGTGGCACGCAAGTGATGTTAGGGAGCGGATAGCACACATGGAGGAAGGAAGTGGTGGAAAAGAGGGTACACTCAACAAAACAAGGAATATATATAAACAGAATCATACCCATAAAAGCTGATTGTATTTGATCTGTTATAATTTAATGTAAGTTGGATGTCAAAAGGGAGAGAGAATAATAATAATATTATAAAAAAATAAAAAGCGGCAGATTATAAAAAATTATATATATATTTTTTAAACATGCTCAAGAGTGTAATAATGTGCACATTATTTTACGTTATCTTTAAATTACATCCAGAAGTTTGACAAGCACTGTCAGCCAATAAGCCGAGACCATCAATGTATGGATGATGAAAAAAACGAGCAACAGACTGTCAGAGAAGTAGTTTCTTAAAATATAAGAAAGGTCAGTCCTATTAAAAGCTGGCAGCTACACTCTAATTAGTCAATGATCAAAATAACGTCAAGACCCCCCCCATATTATCTCTCTGTATGAAGAGAAAATGTCAGCGAGGGGATGTTTTAAGATGTTAATGTGACTATGTATTTGATTCATGAAGAAAAAATAGACTCAAATATTTTCTTTTGTTTGAACTTTTTTTTCCCTTATGAAATTTCATGTAAGTTTCCTACTGCATGTTAACTCACAATTAATCACAAATTTTTATATCTGTTCTAAATGTACAATATTTTTTTCCCTATGTTTTCATACTCTTGTTAGCAAAAGTGTAAAAAAAATGTTCAACTAATCGAAATAGTTAAAATGATTTTTTGACGTCTATAGTCGTCAATGGCAATGAATGAGTTAAACAATCACAAACTGTAAGTTATGTCAAATGACATTTTAGTAAAAGCTCTCATGGAAATACTCCGGAAAACGAAATATCCTCTCTTTCTGACGTGAGCTGGTCGATTTAATCTTCTCTTCCCCCCTAGCATATATCGTATACTTTCCATTCTGTGGAGCTGCTTCTGCGGACTTTTGTTATCTGTGTAGCAGAAACATTAAATTTGTAACAGATCAGGCAAAACCAACCCCCCAAGGAGAGACACATCACCGCTCTACCTTTTTGATGCACAGGCATGCACTAGTGCAGGTAAACAGAAAATGCTGTTTTTGTATTCCATACATTGCCCAACAACGTCGAATATATTACACATCTCTTGCAGGATAAAAAAAAAAGAGCATATTAATACAAGAGTAACTAATTCCTTTTACACCAACAATAACACACGCGAAATATTGCCGTAATGTGCTCTTAAAAAGCGTCAGAGATGGTAGAAGGAGGGCTCTGAGCTGAGCAGGGCGAGCGGAGCGAGACGGACGCAGCCTCCAGCAGAGCTTTGGTACTTGTGGAGTTTTCTTCTGCAGGGTGTCCTTCCAGCTCAGGGGTCATTGACTCCACGGCATTGACTGCAATCACCGCACACTCCATTGGCTAGGCTTCACGCCACTAGGCCTGCTTTCTGCTGTGCGCGCACACACACACACACACACACACACACACACAGAGAGAGAAAACCAAACGAGCACAGGAAAGAAGGCGCATGCAGAATACACATGAGTAGGGGAAAGCCGATAAGACGCAGGTGAAATGGAGTACAGTGGAATCGGAGTCTAGCTTTGCATTTAAAGCAGGGATGCCAAGCTATTTATAGTTCATCTTAATTTGATGCCAAGTGGACCAGACCAGTAGAATCATACCACAATTAACATACTGTTTATTCTACGGTCAATTTAAATAACTTGTACGTCGGCTTCCGAACCGCAACAACTAAATTGAGGAATAGCAATGGGCTGATTTTAGATATGATGGTAAGCAAAAATGGTATTAAAATGACAGATATAAAATGACCTTTATGGAAATATTTGGGTAAATATAACCAGCATTTCCGCCATTGAAGACAATTTACTTAATTTTTAAATAAAATGTAGAATATTTAGTACATGTGCACCATGTCTTTTTTTTTTAAAAATAAATAATAAATAAATGAATAAATGTTAGCATTATTTTTATTTTTATTCTTCTTATTTGTCTTCCTCTTTTTTTTAGGACAATGCGTGTCAATCCAAAAGTATTTGTGCATTTCTGCCAATCTTCAACGACGATTTGTTCAGATTTTTCAAATTATTGACATACCTGGGGCTGCTCGATTATGAAGAAAATTTTAATCATGATTATTTTGGTAACAATTGAAATCACGATTAGGACGATCACTTATTTCTTGGTACAAAACAAGAAAATGTTTAAATGTGAAAAATATTAAGACAAATAAAATTCTTTGAAACACTATAATTATGCAAGTTCCTTTTAGATGAAAAAAATACTAGTTATTTTAAAATTTAAAAAAGGTGCAAATGTATTCATTTAAAAAACTCAAAATTTGAATTATAATTTTTTTTTACGATTATGGTAATTTTGTAATTGTGAAGTGTAACAATAATTTAAATTGGATTTTGATTAATTGCACAGCCCTACTTATACCCGAGTTTTTTTTGTCTGTTATCCTGATAAAATTATCCAAAAACAGACGTGGTGGTGCCCCTAAAGGCGCTTGAGGTTAGTGCAGGCATTAAAGTTGATTTTCTACTAATTAAGAGCTACACTAATATTTCGCATCACATAGAGCTTAAAAAAAAAAACACTACAATTTACACATACCAATAAATAAATAAGTCGCCCAGTTCTAAATTTCCCAGGATGAAATTATCTGTTTAACAAATGTGATGTCAAGGCTATGCAATACAAAATAATGAACAACATAAAATTAATTATTGAATGTAATGAATAACAGAATAAAGAACAGTAACATAGTAAATAGTACAATTTCCATTACAACATGTACGAGTAGCAGAGTCAGGAATAAATAACAATATAAACAGTGGAATAGTATTAAATGTAAAAAAAGAAAAAGAAAAAAGGAGCAGGTTATGGAGTAAATAACAGCAGCCACAGTGGAATCCTGCACAGTGGAGCAGATTGCATACTGTGTTACAATGTAGTAATGTTGCTTTGACTGTGTTCAGTGTAGTGATGGCTGGTGGGAAGAAGAAAAGAGAGGATGATCAAAAGCCGGACAATTGTTGTGGTGCTTTTTTTTTCTATGCAAAAAAAAAATGTGGAAACGTGTCTAGGGTGCAAAGATGTTTTTTTTTTTTTTTTTAACAACTAGTTGTCTGGGCAGAACTTTGGCTATACTGTACTGACAAAGAGTCAACATTCTTTTGATTTAAGCTCCCAACTCTCGGTTGTACTGACATCATGAACTTCTTTGACAGAAAAATGAAAAATAAATCACTTGCTGTTTCCAACTCACACTAATTTATTAATAGCAACTTTGGACTGTCTTTCAGAACTATTTCATTTTCTTTTGCCAGCTTGGTTGTTGTTGAACCCTGAATGCATTGAATATGCAGATATAAAAAGTCTACACACCCCTGAAAATCCCAGTCTGCCTGTCCAGTATGACCGTGTCTTTTCCTGGCCCTCACGCCCGGTGTTGTGTCCCGCCGCTTTCCTTCGTGAAAGCTTTGACAGCCTTGGTATTTGGCTCATCCAGTCATGCCTGGTGGCAGCGAGCCCCCCTGCAGCACCAACCCCACTGTGCTGGCCTACCCATCTGCCTGGCGAAATGAAATTAAAGAGGACTTGATGGCACAGTCATCCTCTCCCCACCCAGAGGCTGATTGTATTACCCAAGCATAAACTCAATTTGGTACTTTTCTGAGGCCATCGGAGAGGAATTGATTAGGATTTAAACTAACAGGCTCTGCTACGTATCCTCAGCCAACACTGGTGGCAAGTAGAAATCAGTGAAAATACATAGAATACTTCAAAATGTGACATGTATGAGAAATGCTGTATAGTGGCAAAGAAGTGAGAATTTAGCGCATTCGCACATCAAAATGAGGAAAATATGATAAAAAAAATTTGTCAGAATCAGAATGTTGTAAGGTTAAGGCATTCATTTCGAAAGTCCCCCCCATCCCGAAAAAAACAAAACAATCAACCTAGCAAGTTGTCTGGGAGCATGCAAAGAGAAGGAGTTCAAGTAAAGAGCCTTGTGGTATCCCGTAGTTGACTAGCGCTTAAATCTGGAACGATGGATGGCGATTGATACGAGTTGCAGCCGTCAAGTTGATGTGGTATGACGAGTTGGTATGGAGGACCAAAACTGACCCCCCCCCACCCCCCCAAAAGAAAAAACAATCAACCTAGCAAGTTGTCTGGGAGCATGCAAAGAGAAGGAGTTCAAGTAAAGAGCCTTGTGGTATCCCGTAGTTGACTAGCGCTTAAATTTGGAACGATGGATGGCGATTGATACGAGTTGCAGCCGTCAAGTTGATGTGGTATGACGAGTGGGTATGGAGGACCAAAACAACCCCCCCACCCCCCCAAAAGAAAAAACAATCAACCTAGCAAGTTGTCTGGGAGCATGCAAAGAGAAGGAGTTCAAGTAAAGAGCCTTGTGGTATCCCGTAGTTGACTAGCGCTTAAATCTGGAACGATGGATGGCGATTGATACGAGTTGCAGCCGTCAAGTTGATGTGGTATGACGAGTGGGTATGGAGGACCAAAACTGCCCCCCAAAAAAAATAAACGAAATAAATGAATAAAAGGGAAAATAAAAACAGATATAAAAAATATAATAAAAAATTATAATGTCTGAAGAATGGACCATTCTGAAAGGTTTACGTCACACATGAATTCATATTATATAAATACTCTCTACATACCTTTATCATCATCCTCCACCAGAATGGCTTCCTTCCTTTTGGATTTTTAGTCAGGCTGTGGCCATCAAACAAGCCCTTCACATTTTCTGACAAAGATAACTTTGCTATTTCACATTTCATTTTGTACCCCTATGTGAAGGGCGTCCAACGCCGACACGTGAATACACTGACAAAAAAAAAATTCTTTGGAATCCTCTTACCTTGTAATTATAGGAGGCCATGTTTTTTGAATTGACGAGCAGCCAAAGAATGTCATCGCTTTTTATATTATGCTAATCTATCGTCATGATTACTTAGGCTTGGCTTCAAAAGAATTGCTTTGCTGTGTGCAGGGTGTGTGTGTGTGTAAAGGAAAAGGGTTGTGATGTTTCTAAAGCGTGAATGAAATTCCTTGAATATACTTCAAAGCTCTCGCGCTATTTGAACGTCGCAAGTTTTGTGTCAAGATCAAACTTAATGGATTTTTTTTTTTTTACAGAATATCTGACGTAAAGAGCAAAGAAGTCAAAAGACATCTGATCATTAGGAGGATAATTAGACAGCCATCATCGCTATATTTTCCATGTGTACATTTAATATTTTAGTGATGGGCCGTTTGGGACTTTTTGCAATGGTCATTGCAAAAAGGTAAGCAGAGCTGCTTCAGGCTGTTCCATAATGAACCTTAATTTGATCTAAGCAGGGGTGGATTATCTTTTGTGTGTGCTAAGGTCTCCGTAATGGTCCTTGTAGCATCCTATAATGCAATAAGTTTCTATTACTTTATTATTATTATTATTACATTTTTAGGTGTTATTAAATTTTTAAAATTTAATAACACCTGAACATTTTATAATTTTGCTAATCATGTAATAAGAAATCCTTATTGATATTGGAATAACATTTGTTTACCAATGATGTAATAAGCTATTTATTACATTGTAATAAGGCTTTCTTTTTCTTACATTATTGATGATTATATTTTCAGGTGGGTCTTTTTTTTCCTTCTCAAAACTGATCATGTATAGTCAAAATTAATATTGATATTGGAATAACATTTGCTTACCAATAATGTAATAAGGTATTTATTACATTGTAATAAGGCTTTTTTTTTTACATTGTTGATGGTTACATTTTCAGGTGGGTCTCTTTTTTTCCTCTCAAAACTGATCATGTAAAACTTGACAGATAATGTCATATATTTGTTCATTTTCAGTCTAAAGTTCTACATTTAATGTTTTGAGAATCTAAGACTGTTACATATATTCACAGTAAAAATTGGAGTGTTCAAATTTCCACCAGAAGGATTCATAACGCTTAATGATCTGCCTTTAGACCAACATATTTCATCCCGGAGCCCAACTTTTGGATCAGTACGCCCGCCTGCATTAATGCGAAGACTTGCACTGCAATTCCGAGGCCCCTTATTGTTAAGCCCCGTCCTCATGTGCACTGCAATATTTGATCACTCTCCATCACCATCTTAACCCTGTGTGGAGAGACGAGTTGTATTAATTTAAATGGAGAGCGCACTAGATTTCTACTTCCCGCTCTTCTGTGTGCCAGAGTCATTAACTCAAGTGTGTGGTGAGAAATTTCAAAGAACGACAGATAGAGATCATGTAATTTAAAGGTTTTGTTCTTATCTCGGTTAAATGTGGCCAATCTGTCGGTCTTGTGGGGGATGTCCGCGTATGTGCGACTCTTTTACACATAGCCTACAAATGTATACATAGTATGGTGTTGCCTGTTGCCGCACATGCCGGTTTCACCTCATTTGGGAGATGCGGGAATCCAAAGCTACACCACCCACTCCCGGCGCTTATGGAGCCGCTGATGAGCATTTGTCTGGCCCAGGGTTCATTGCTGTAGCACCATGCTTGATGCCATGTTGATATTTAATGATGAGCTGCCAAACAGCAACGGAGCTAACGCGAGTGCTGCACAACCCTGCCAGAAACAATTGGCCATGTTAAATGTCATTCTAATTAGCCATTCCTCTTTTTCACTCAATGGAGCGGTAAATATTTGCACATTCCTTTGCACTCGTCATCTTTATCCCACCTTTTGCACCCTTTGTTCGTTAAATCGTGACATATCGTACTTGCATACTATTTAAATTCCAAGATTTCGCTCAAGTAAATATCTGTTACAAGCGTTGAAGAAAAAAGTAGATGCACAAGTAGAAAAGTAAAAAATATTCTGCGATTAATTAGTTAAAAGCTTGAGGCTAACAATTAGCCATCTAAACAAAACATGCTAACTAGCCACATGAGTAAAGTTATAAAGGAAATATATATTTGTTAGAGCTGTCAAACAATTACATTTAATCCGATTAATCACATTTTAAATTTTAGAATTTAAGGCTTTTTGAATCAACATTTTTTGCCTGCCAAATTTGAAGAGCACTTGTGTTAATTCTTTCGACATTTAATGTTATGAGGACGTCTTGAACATTTTTTTTTTATCCATTGCACACACTCATCCTCTTTTTCTAGTCAGATAATTATTTCCATAATTTAAAATGGGGAAAAAAATGACCCCAATATATATATATATATTTATTTATTTATTAAATGCTTTACTTAAATGCATTAGTTATGTATATTGCTTAAACACGATCTGTGCTACCTTTAACGTAGCCATACACTGTCAGCTAAAGGATAATCTGCGGTCAAAAGTAATAGAGTGATTAATTTGCGTTAATACATGATTAATGTGATATTTTTGGGTGATTAATTAATTAGTTAGCGCTTTGACTTTGACAGCATTCATATTTGTTAAAAAAAAGATTGTACAAATATTATATATATTATATTATATAATAATATTTTATTTTATAATAATATTTTTTAATGTCATACTAAATGATGATGTCCAAATATGACTATTACATGCAAGTTGCTAACTTTTTAAAAAAAAAAAATTTTATTTGTGAGACAGTACAAATTCTAACAGCTGCTTATATAACATTGTAGATGTATTCTTCTCTTAAAATACCTCAAAATACAGCCATTAATAGCTAAAATCGTGGAAGCAAAAGTGAGCACACCCCTAAATGAAACTGCCAATTATGGTGGCTGCTGATATTGCGGCTAACCCCACGAGAACCATAAATACCGACATATTCTATGACATACAGAGGGCATGATCCCCTTCCGGAAATTGGGCCGCAGATATTTGTGACCCCAGACACACTTCCAACATGACCAACCACTACCTTGCTAAAGAGGCGGAGGGTAAAAATCATGTCTACACGAAAGCACAAAAAGTGCGCATCACTGAACTGCGAAAAGTCGCCGAGTTCAACCCGTAGAAACCTGAAATGGCAACGTAAAAGACTTGCGGACAACATTCGAGTAACAGGTACCCGCTGTGCTGGTTGCAAAGTAAATCGCTTTGGCCCCTTGGCTGTTGCCATTTTGTCCTCACAGTGTGACGCGGAACGTAGCCTGAGAAAGAAAGAAACGGGTCACGCTTGACCTTTTGCTGTTTATCAGTAAATCAGAACTACTCTTCATATCTAATGATGCAGAAACAGCCAAACTTGACATTTAATCCAACAATAGGCCTGCTGCATTATGGCGACAAAGTATAGATAGACCCGACAGTGATCGCAATATCCACAGGTTGTTAATTTCTACAGTAACATGGTCAGTCACAACAAAGCATCTAAATGTGCTTGTGATAAAGAATTGTTGGCCTTCTGAAAAATGTGATCATTCAAGCTCTTTTTGCATGAATTACTGCATCCAATGTCGTACGGTATGGAGACGATCACCCTGTGGCACTTACTGCGGTGTTCAGCAACCTTTCGCTGTTCTGCGTTATTGGTTCCGATCGCTGTCATTTATGCTCCATGTGGCTCAGTCCTGGCGAGTTTGCTGGACTATCATTTAACCAACGTTTGGCAGTTTTGGTAGTGTGCACAGGTGACTGGTTACTGGCGTTAACTCATTCACTCGCAAGCCATTTTCACTGAAGCAACCCCCTTCACTCCCAGCTGTTGTACTGGATTTTGACAGATTTTGCAAGGCCCACAGAATATTGTGTTCTGTTGCTATAAACAGGGATGTGATTTGACCAAAGTGAAATTATCTGAAAATTTAGCCCGGGGTCTGGGGGCCGCTGGCACCCAGCTAGGTCCAGGGCAGTGCCCTGGTGGGGGGACAAGAGCTCATGGGTTTTCCGTGTTTTTAAGTAATTTCAATGCACTCACATGACAAAGAAATAGACAAAACAACAGCATAAATTTTCAATGTACTTTTCAATGACTGCCTGCTTTTAAAAACTATCACTGAGAATATCATCATATCTAACTAATGTGATTACTAAGTTAACACATAAATAATGTTGAAGAGTTCAAATTTCATGAACAAATAATTGTATCATGACCAAATGAAAAGTAACTCATATTAGAGCATACCACAAATGTCTTTGTTATAGCAGAAGATGTTATCTGTCGGAGTCATGTGCATACACAATGAAATACAAAAAAAAAAAAATCGGATTTTTTTTTTTGGGGGGAGATAAAAAAAAGCGGAATTCCGCGAATTAGCGGAAAAATCACATCCCTGTATAAAGACATGGAAAGATTTTTAAAAAATATATATTTGTATCTGTTTTCATTTTTATTTCTTTACATCTTTATTCACAAATCTGTTGAAAACACTGGGGAAAAGAACTTGTTGGCAACATGGCCCTGGTTGATCTCTTATACTATGCTGCCACCTGCTTGCCATTTTTGTAAAAACTACCATTGCCTTAAGTGACTTCTTTATGTCAGAAGCTGTATCAAAGCTTTCTGTATGCCCTAGCATACCCCCCCCCCCCCCCACCAACCCCCATAAAAGTACATATGAATATGATTTTAGGACCATGGCAATATCTAAAATATAAAAATTTTACACGTTTTGGGGAGCGAATGAGCTAAGTAACTTAAAGAATCCGATCTATTGGCCAAGTATGTAAAAGGAATTTGTCTTCGCAGTCACAAAAGTATGAAAAAAATGTCCAACAGAGCGGGAAGTCTGGCGGTTCGCTAATTAGCGCTCCGAGTTTGGGAGGAAAAAGAAAGGGAAAAAAAGGTTAACGTTCCGATTTCTGAAACATCCGGTATAACCTGTTTGTATGCTTGAGAAGCCGATTTCCTTCTCAATCCAAAAGTATGGTTCTTTGCTGCGTCGTCATTCGTTTACCTCAGCTTGAGTATTTCCGGTGGCTTGAGCGTCAGAAGCACAGACTTATTTATATACACGAATATATGTATTGATGCATATTCAAAACAAAAAAACAAAAATTCAGAAAATTGCCAATATTTAGGTTTAAAAGGGTTATTGCCAGCATGTAAACGTAATGGATGGGTTTCTGTTCATTAAATGTATTTAATATGAACTTCTGGAATTGAACTGAAATAAACTTTTAGTTGTCTACTGTTGACACTGCTGGTATGATTGTCAGATTCATGTGGGAGTAGGACTAGCTGATTAAACAAGCTTAATGAGACTTCATATGCCTGTTGCTATTCAGGTTTGTCCCGATGTGGAGACAAATTAACAAGAAATGAAGATTCCTTTTTTTTTTTGGCATACCGTTAATGCAAGAAGATAAGAAACATCGACACTCTTTTAACCTTTATTAAAAATGCCTTTTGTGACTGCGAATAACAGAATCTAATGTCAGCGTAGCTTTTGTAATGACTTGAATTCTCATTACATATCAAGAGCTGTAAATAGAGTTAGGGCAATCATTTCTCAAATTTGTTATTAGAAAAGACCAATTTATTATGACGCAGTGGATCATCAAACGGGTGACCCTATTCCAGCTGACTGTGGGAGTTAGGGTTAACTAACCCTAACCTCACAAATAAATGTTAACTGGCACACACAAAACAGATTAGTAGGAAAACTCAATCTGTTATAATTTGCATTCCTCACCAGCACTCGTCTCTATTTGTAAATGAAGATTTGCCGACATGTGGCTGCAGAGTGTCAGCATGCTTGCCTGCGTGTGTGAACCCAGACTTTCCTGACAGTAGCATATAATGCCTGATGAATGCCCGTCTTTATTACAAACCATTAATAAGGCGGCTTGCCTCTCACCATCCCATCCTCTTAAAGACAATGTGTGTCAACATGAACAATTACCAGGCTGATAAAATGCATGTGGCCCCGTCTTACTCATTGTCAGGGCCGTGATAGATTACAGGGGACATTTATTTAACTGCACCGGGGCTCGCATGAATCATTACCAATCTGCTGGCCTGTGATCAAAACAGACAGACTGCAACTGGATGAGGAATGATCCCTTTTAGTGCATTTCGCTCATTTGTTTTAATAACCGACGGGTTAGTAGGTCGCGGGTTCAGATCTCCGCTCGGGCCCTCCTGGGTGGATTTTTGCATGTTCTCCCTTGGATTTTCTTGTCTCACACATGGAGGTTGCAGCTTTCACACTCTTCAATCGCTTCGAGCCCGTCCCACACACACAGACACACACAGCTCCTAGTTTTCAACCAAACCCCCGCCGGCCTCTCATCTAGTCACCCACACAGTGCCTTCGCGGCCCTGCGGAATTTAGAGACACAAAACAAGATGCAGTGCATGTAAACTGGGACTTCACAAAACTAACTGTGAGTAACTTGGTTAATTCATGCATGTGGAAGTGTTAACTAGCACTGGAGCAACAAGATACCCATCACACTGTAATTTGAACTGATGAAAAATATTATTATTATTATAATGTTAGTCTTGTGCTCCCTTAGAACAGGAGATTAAATGGAGATGTTTGACACCACTTGTTTTTTGTTTGTTTTTTCAAACTGAGTTCAGTTGAGTTATTGTGTTGTGATGTTGTTTTATTGTGTTTATGCAGTTATTATGCCTATGGAGGTCGGGGGGTCATTGTGTTATGGAGGTCGTATGCATATACAGTTACTATGTTCCTTATAATGAGTAAATTATGATTATGGAGGTCAGGGGTCATTGTTATAGAGATGTATTATGCTCATGCAGTTACTATGTCCCATTTGATGAGTTATTGCAACTTTGCAGGTCAGGGGATCATTGTGTTATGGCGGTCTTATGCATATACAGTTACTATGTCCCGTATAATGAGTAAATTATGATTATGGAGGTCAGGGGTCATTGTTATAGCGATGTATTATGCTCATGCAGTTACTATGTCCCATTTGATGAGTTATTACAACTTTGCAGGTCAGGGGATCATTGTGTTATGGATGTATTACGCGTATGCAGCTACTCTGTACCTTATGATGAGTTATTATGCTTACACAGGTCAGGGGGTCATTGTGTTTTGGATGTATTATGCTTATGCAATTACTATGCCCCATATGATGGGTTATTATGTTTATGCAGGTCAAGGGGTCATTGTGTTTTAGATGTATTATAATTATGCAGTTACTATGTCACGTATGATGGGTTATTATGCTAATGCAGGTCAGGGGGTCATTGTGTTATTGATGTATTATGCTTATGCAGTTACTTTGTCCCATATGATTGGTTATTATGTTTATGCAGGTCAAGGAGTCACTGTGTTATGGATGTATTATGCATATGCAGTTACTGTGTCCCACATGATGGGTTATTATGCTTCTGTAGGTTAGGGGGTCATCGTTTTAGGGAAGTGTTATTGCTTATGCAGTTACTCTGACCCTTAAGAATTTAATGTTTGTCTTATCCAAAGTGACTCAGCGCCCTAGCACCCCCTAGTGACCAGCCTGACATATTAAAACTTATGTCGTGCTATGACAGGTCTTATGATCTCAAAACTCGATTATTCTCACCCTATCTTATCCTTTTATCAACATCTGAATCAACTGGACTCCTCCGATGTCACCCCGTGTCCATTTTTAATCCTGTGCTTAGCTGGATTCATTTATGGTACTTGAAATGTCTGACGGTATTTTGAGTTGCAAGAAGCGTGGCGGCTGCTTCAGCGTTGGAATTGCTTTGTCGGACATCACGTTTCTTTGCACATTTGTTCCCCTGCTGTGCCAACTAAATTGCTCCTGGCCAAGTGAATTAATGCAGCATATTGTTACTTCTTTTACTCTTTTTTTTCCCCCTCTCTCCCCTCAGAATCTAACATTTTCATCAATTTGTTTGTTTCATTTTATTTTCCATATATAAAAAAGTATTTCCTCTTATAGACATAAACTACTACAGTCATTTTACGGAACATTTCGATGGGAGGAGGAAAACAGCACGGCTGGAGAAAACAACAGAGGCAGGGACTGAGAAGCATAATAATTGTGTGATTTATCCTCACGGAACCACCTCAATCACAGCGTAATTAAACATGAAAAGCTAAATTTATCATGGTGGGCTCAGCCTCCTCATTAATTTAAAGCTGAGACATTAAGAGAGGAGGTCCTTTCTAATCCACCCACAGATTTTCTTGTTTTTTTTTTACCTTCTCCCCCTTCCCTTGCCATCCCTCCATCCCCTCCCATTACAGAGCATTAAAATGTATATTACCCACAGAGCTCCATCATCATAAACCACAGAGCCCATAAGGGGGTGGAGTGATGAAACTGTGGAAAGAAATCCTCAGAGAGAGAAGACCATGGGAGAGAGTCCAGAGAGTAATTAAGGCTAAGAAAGGTTCTCATTAAGAGAGAGCTGTCATGGCTCAATGTCCTGCAAATTATTTTTCCTAAAAGCTCGAGCCACTGCAAACTTTTGACAACGAATGGTATCAATGTTTTGATAACTTCCCAAACTAGAGTAAAGATCGCCTCCACATAATAGTTAGGCAACTATAAGTAACATTTGCGTATGTCAAGGCGGGGCCGAGTGTTCTCTTATTTGTAAATCAAAATATGGTCACAATGAACAACATTTTGGGATTTATCAACTATTGTTCAAACATGCAGTTACTATGTCACATATGATGGGTTATTTTGCTCATGCAGGTCAGGGGGTCATTATGTTATGGATGTATTTATCAACTATTGTTCAAACATGTTTTAAACTGACCCAATTCATTGATTTAACAATATAAAAATAATTGCAGTCTGAATAATCAAAATGGATAAAAAGCTGCTGAAAAACAGTGTCAATCTACTATTTTATTTATGTTTTACATTTAAGACCGGAGACAAGCAACATTGTTACCAGCTTGATATATTTCCGTTGTATTTGTTTCACTTGCATTCTCAAACTGTAAATCAGGGGGAAGCGCTATCGCAAGGAGAGCTAATCACCCACTTGTTCATCTGCCTTCATGAATAATACAACAAGCCATACAACACTTTGCTCCCTGTCAGACAAAACTGCAATGCTAGCGGTGAAAAAAATAAATAAACAAAGTCTTCAGGCATCCTGGAACATTGAGCTGAGGCTGTAAATCCAGATTTAAGTCTTGCTATGTCAACATAGCAGCATTTAGCAATTTACTTTAGCATATTTAGTACTCTGGTTGCTATCTTGTTCTTTTACTATTAGCTGTGCCTGCTAGCGTATAAAGCTAGTTGCTAGCATAGTTTATTAATTGTTCCCTTTAACAGTACCTGAATACATGTATAACATTAACCGACGGCAGGAAGTCAACTCCTTATCAATCATCATCATCATATAGTTTGCTATATGTAACATTAGCATACCAGCTGTTAGCATGTTACCAACTCAACTCAGCTTTATTTATAAAGCACTTTAAAACAACTATCGCTGCATATAAAGTGCTATACATGGACTAAAACTTTTAAGGTTGCCACTATTAAATCCTACAATTCTTAATTTAAATATATTTGAATAAAGTCAAACGGTTCAGCTGCCCTCTTGTCAAAAGCCGCAGGAGAGAATCAATAACGTGTATCTCCGTAAGCACTATACCCAATCCTCTCACATTAGATCACATGACTTACAACAAGATAGCCGAATAAAAGTGTTAATCTGTATTTCTCCTGTGTCACAACGTTTTGAGAGGGCTTAAAGGGATTGGTTTGACTGAATTTGAGGTTGAAGCGGGTCTTATCCTTCCACTTATTAGCCAGGACCGCAAGTCCTTGGATGTACACTTATTGTCATGACTGTCTGGGGTACCTCGATGGGCTGTTTCATTAGATGGACTTATACTGGACTCCAGAGACTCTCTCGCTGCTTTCCTTGCCTTGTCCGGAGAAACCATTAGCTTCTGGAGCTTAAAATTTAAAGTATTATCTTATATGAGTGGGTGCATGAATATGAACCTCTCCATCAGCTAAGTGTTATGGCTGTAGCCTGTGCGCTAGGAATTATAGATATGTTGCCTCTACCATAGTGGACCAACGGAATACTTGCACCATTTGTGGATGTTTTATTTATTTATTTTTTGTTAAGGTGGCATTTCATGGAAAATTTATATTGGAGGTTCATTGGTGTTTTTTGTAGAATATTTTGGGTTTACCCCCCCAAAAATTATTTTCCCTCCCTTATGCATTTCAATGGTTGTCAATTATTTTTGCTATTCACGCGGCCCAGTTCCTCCATTCTATAGTTTTGAGTTGTAATAACGCCATTCGCAATTAGATGGCAGCTACGGCTTGTACTACTCTGTACTTTGTGACTAGGCCTAGTAATTTTTTGGTGGATTTGAAATCATGTGCAGGACATACATAGTATCTCAATAATATTAAAATTTGTAGTGAGTTGATTTTTGTGAGAGAAAAGAAATGCCCTTGGACTTAATGTTTTGTGCCATCATTTTTATGCGACAGGTGTTTCCACACATATCGCAATATACGGTTATTTAGTTTTTTTGCATCAAACCTTTTCTTTTTCAATATACATGTATTGAGAAAAATGTATTATGAAAAAGGTATCCACATATTTATTCATATTCAAATTTTTTGTCATGTCAAGTGCATGGTCCTTTGTGGCCCCACGGTATCACGTAATTATTATTATTATTTAAAAAAAATAATAATATATATATATATATATATATTAGGGAGGTCAGGTGATATTAGGGAGGGCAGGTGAAATTTTTCGTAATTATATATATATATATATATATATATATATATATATATATCCATCCATCCATCCATTTTCTTGGCCGCTTTTCCTCACTAGGGTCGCGGGGGTGCTGGAGCCTATCCCAGCTGGCTTCGGGCAGTAGGCGGGGTACACCCTGAACTGGTTGCCAGCCAATCGCAGGGCACACAGAGACGAACAACCACACTCACATTCACACCTAGGGACAATTTGGAGTGTTCAATTAACCTGCCATGCATGTTTTTGGAATGTGGGAGGAAACCGGAGTACCCGGTGAAAACCCACGCAAGCACGGGGAGAACATGCAAACTCCACCCAGGAAGGCCGAAGCCCGGACTCGATCTCACGTCCTCTGCACTGGGAGGCGGACGTGCTAACCAGTCAGCCACCGTGCTGCCCATATATATATATATATATATATATATATATAATTTATGTTATTTTTTGTGGCCCCCTCCATTATTTAAGTTACCCTGCTGTAATTTAAAAAGGCCGTGCGCCGGCATGTCTCACTCAGCAGCAAGGTGTCAGTCAGTTGCTTCCTATGTTTTTCCTTTTTTTATTTTTACAACAAGCCTTTAAGCATTTCAGCACAGGAAACTGAAATTTTTCATCCAGAGCGCACGTCTGATACAGCCTGGGCGCCATACGTTGTTATGGCAACTACATTGTGAATGAGAGAGTTGACGGAATGGATTGCACATGCACATATGTCCTCACTTCTCATTCTTTCCTAGAGTGGTTGAAAAGTCATCAAAAGTCATCCAGACTGTAAGAATTTAGCTTTTAAAAATGTAAAAATGTTTGCTTCCTGAATACTGTGAGGTGAGGATCAGCCGCTTGGACACCACAGCTATTCATCATATTACATATTATACATACTTTTCCCATCATCTTAAATATCCCACATGAAAAAAAATTCTGGAGTCTCACAACCTTCCATTATTTTTCCATCAGAAACGATACATTTTGACTGTGAGTCTCACCACTTGTTCTTCACCTCCAACCCTGGCGAAGCAGTAAGTAATGTGATTTTGTCGTCTCCTGCCGTGAATGTGTACGGGCAAGTCACGCTGGCTCGGTGTCATGGCCGTCCCCGTTCTCCCGCCTCGCTCCCCCCGTCTGCCCGCAGGCCGGCAGTGGCCTTTGCACCGCAGGTGAGCTGTCAGTGCCGATCTGAGCTGCATGACATGCTGACCCGCCAAGAATAGACTCAACTTCACTCTTGCAACTGATACACATGCTCAAGCTTACATATTGACATTCACACCTGCCTGGCCAATGCATAAAAGACCAGTGAGTGTTGTCGTTTTTGGAGGGGAGGGAGACGAGGTGCAATTCTTTAATAGATGTATGCACCACAAGGCTTGTGTGGGGAGGTGTGTGTCCGTTTGGATCTAGTAATCAATTTAAATCACATTGCTGCTTAAAAAAAATTATATATATATATATATATATATATATATATATATATATATATATATATATATATTTTTTTTTTTTTTTAATTAATTTTTTTTTTTTAACTCTTGTTACTCAAAAACACTTACACCAAATCAACTTTCGCCATTGAAATGATGAGAAATGTTTCCCACCCCCACAAATTTTATTATTATTCTTTTAATTATATTTTATCATATTTAAAAAATACGGTAATGACAAATATAAATAGAATTAAACACTTTTTGATTAATTTCATTGGACATTCAAAATTTGTAAGTGTATTTAGTGAAAATGTGCAAAATGACTTCGGGGCAAACTTTTGTGATGCTAACAAAAGTTGATTGCTCGCCAGGGTTTGTTCAAGGTGGCAACATTTGCTAAACGTTCTCTAAAGCCTGTATCCCATTCACGGAGGAATCAAGATTTCATTGCGACAAGAAAACCATTAAGACTGTTTAGAGAACATTTAGGAAATGCTGGCCTTGGCGTGAAATTTTTATCTGTTAGCGTCGCAAATATTCCCCCCTCAGCAGAATATGGGCTTGAACGTTTGCCTAATGTGCTTTTAATGTTTTTTTTTTGTCACGTTGAATCTTTGAAATCAACATTTTCTAGGTTTGCAAACATTCTCTCATCAGTGGGATACGGGCTTTACCGTAATTAATCGCCCGCCGCCATTTTTTGTGACCACAATATGACGTAATATCTGGTCAAAACGCGTGACGTAGTAACCCATCATCATTTATTCGAAAAATCTGTTTCTATAGCCGAAATTCTGGTCAAAAGTCTGTAGCAAACTGCAGTAATATTAGTCGTTCTTCGCAGAGGATAAGGAATAATATTATTATTCTCGAGGTCACAACACGGCAACACCGTTGACGTTGTTTTGCATTCTTTGTTAGCATTAAGCTAAACTGATCGCAAGTCTATGTGCCGTTGTATAGTGACAACCTCAAATGAGTTCAAACTTATGCCCAGTCAGAAATTTTTTAACGTCCCACATACAAAATTTGATCAGTGCAAGGCAATTATTCCTATTTATTGCTCTTCTAATGGCCCTCCCTCCTAGCCTTGCTTAATTCTTTCCTTTAGTTCATCCTCCCATCCCTCGACTCATTTGGCATTAACATATTACTGCTGTGAGCCCAGACACGAGCACAATGGGGAGGCTCACCGTTCATGCGTGCCGCTGTGTAAACTGGGGTGACTTTGATCCGATAAAAACCTCTAATTTGTATGGTTGAAAGAGTTTACATTCTTCTTCTTTTTCCTCTCTACTCATGCCTTTCTCCGACTACACGTTTACACATTTGGCTTCGATCCGCAGTTTAAGCTTAGCGTGGATGGATTCACTGCAACAAAAAGAACATGTTTTTAGAATTGGCTATGTTGAACTTGTTGTTTTTTTTTAAAAACTCCTGGTTGACAGACCCTTAGATGAAGAATTTTTTTCTAAAAAATCTATTGTATTCACACTCAAGTGGCAACAACTTTTCAGAGTGAGACGTAAAAAAGAAAAAAGAATTGGAAAAACACACAACACAAGGGCAAACAAAGATGAATCCTAACAGTAATTACTTCTTTACACTTCCACGTCAATTAGTTTGAGGACAGAATCCAGATGGAATATTGCCAACAACAAAAACCTGAGGACTACTCGAATTTTGTGGTTATTGATGAGTTCCGATGTCATAAAAACACTGGGTAACTTTGTCAACAGTTTTTTTTTACTTTTGGCAATGAAGCTCCAGTGATTTTTGGACCAGGGTTTTCTGACGATGGGCAACGGACAGAGACGGTCCATTTGGGATTAATGAGAGAGTTCAGTTCTAGCACAAAAAGTGTACACCCTGACATCAGACTCTGTGAAATTCAACCTCTAGTCGATCCACTACTTTAAAATATTAACTACAGCACTACACTACAACCAGCAATATCCCAGAGCAGCCAGTCGATTGCTTTCATGTACTTTACACTCAACATTTCTCAACGATTATCTGATAGGAGGAGCGAGAAGCACTCATTCTTCCTTCTGCCCCAAAGCATACGCCGGTATGACGGTTCTGTTCTAATCAATGAACGTATTTCAGCCCTAGAATCTAAGATGCGCTTCTCCCAGAGTGTCTGATATTCCAAGCATTGGACAAGGTTCTACTAGGAATTGCCAGCAAGTGTCCAGAAGTTTAGTGAATAATCTGAAGGGGGAAAAAAAGGATAGATAAAGCTAAGTAAATGGCTGGAAGCTCCGCCCTCATATTTGGGGTTGCCAAAGACTAGGTGCAGTATTTTTTAGAATTGGAGTATATTGCCAATTAGGGGTGTGCCAAAAAATAGATTCTCATTTAGTATGATTCATGTCCCAAAATAGATTTTATTTAAATTATTTTATACTGTCTTGCCTTTGTCTGTGCGTGCCTTTATTTGGAGCGCTGTTCATGTTGTTCCCGGTTTGGCCCCTGAGGGGCAGTGTGGTTCCACGCGGTCTAATACACTGTTAAGTTGTAGCCACATTAGAGAGTAGAAGGAAAAAGTCACAATCAAGTTGTTCCAATAAAATTATTATTTTTTGCAGCGTGGAGCCATTCTTTTGATTGATAAAAGTGCCGCGAGTAGCGCGCTAATTAGCAATAGCGAGTCAGACTGGAGTAGATCATTACAATTCCTTGCACTTAGATTGAAGCAAAAATCATTGTCAATCAAATCATTTTGAATCGGAAAAATCTTTCGGAATCGAATAGCAGACCCCAGAAATCGTAATCGAATCGAATCGAATCGTGAGATATTCAAATATTCCCACCCCTATTGCCAATATTTATGAACTGACTGCTAAAGAACAGTGAAGAACAGAGTGACACAAGAGAAGATAAAATAAATGACTGATCCTAACAAGTGTATTTCTTACAATGTACATTATTTTGTAAATACTGCATCCTTTATATTCGGCTATTGGAGTTGTTTTTTAGCAGTACTATAATGACCATATGTAGCTAAAATGTCATTCTACTCTGGAGTCGTGCATGTGAGTATGTGTGTGTGTGGTTTTTTTTTTGTCCATCTGTTTGTTAATTAGCAGGCTAGCTCCTGATTAATGGCGAACAGGCGGGCGGTGTCGTTATGTTTCTGGGGGGTGGACACTTTCAGGATGTCATAATGACTTTCATAGTGATAATGCAATCCTGTATTTGTTCCATTTCCAGATGATCATCAAAATGCGTTATTTCCGCATGTTTCCATTTTCCAATTTGTCCTACTTGTCGTTGTTTTGGGGGATATTTGTTGCCATATTTTTGAAAAAGGTATTCAAAACAAAACTAGACTACGAGAATATGAGTTGCTGTAGCAACATCCAATTTGATGCGGCAAACAACTGCTGTACACTATCATACTTTTCATGCGCACGGCAAGGAAATGCTCTTCCCTGATTCTTTGATCGTCACAGCAAATTGTTTTCCGTTGTGCAAATGCAGAGCTGTGTTGCATTTCTATACTGCCTTTTCCAAGTGTCAGAGACCCCATGCTGAGTTAAATAGAGGCGATTATTCTGGAAGCGAATTCGGCCTGTAGAAATGTATTAATTAGAACAGTGGTTGTTTGGATGTTTATCACAAAACATTGCACTCTGTCTCTACATGTCTCCTCATTACAAACATGAAAATCTGTTGTGGAGTTGCGCTATGTGCATCACAGAGACAATAGAATTTCCATTCATTTTAATCATCATTTTCATTTGATCAACAATCAACTACGGAAGCGTATTTGCATTCACTTGAAAAAAAAAAACAACTCCAGTTTTTCTGACATTTTTTGGAGGGGGGTGGGGGCAATTAAAAAAAAGTTTTTCTGAATATTTTTTTTCTGTTTTACTGAGTACTTTTTTTCTGTTTATTTTTTGAAAAATGTCGTTCTGAATACCTTACACTAAAACATTAATAATACGGTGTGTGTTACTAATTACGGTATATGCCTTACCTTAACTGAGCCAGATGTTACGTTGGAGGTATGCGGGAAAGCTTCCACTATTAGCGAGTCTGCAACAAGTCAACCCAAAGTCAAGTAAAAAACAAAAAAAAAAACTAAAACGAGCTGGTGCTTCTGTTTTTCTGGATATTTTTTTTCCAATTTTTTTTTTAAATAATCCCCCCGTTTTTCTGAATAATTTTCTCCCCGTTTTTCTGATTTTTTTTTTTTCTGTTTTACTGAATTTCTTTTTCTGTCATAAAAAAATATTCAGAAAAACACAAAATTATATTTAAAAAAAAAAAGCTTCCCCAAAGATTTGTCAGAAAAACGTGTTTTTTTTTTTCCAAGTGAATGCAATACGCTTCTGTAATCAACAACTACAGGGTATGCGTTTCCTCTTGTTTCAGTGACCTTTGTGTCTCATACAAAATGTATCTTCCTGTAGCACAATAATCATTACTCACATGCAACACTAATCCTTAGAAACAGGTATTTGTTTATTTATGTCAAATTCTTTGGCAGCAGGCCAATTGTAGTTGCACAAGCAATTTTAAAAGGCAAAACATGTTCATACCAAGGCAGGCTTTAATTTTCTATCTATTTTATTCATACAATATGTTGTCAAACAATTCAGTCATGCTGTCTTCTTGGGATTCAAGTTGGAAAGAATCACAATACAAGAATACAAATGTGGCAAATTTGCACTTCTTGCCTTCCATTGAGGATGTTGCAGTGGATTCAGAAGGTGTTCATAAAATTGACGCCCATTTCATGTCCATTTATTTTAATGATTTTAATTCCACATCTTTTTTTTTCAAAAATTAAAACTAGAGATGGGCAAGTATCAATTCCAGGTGTCTGTGCTGATACCAGCTTTATTTTAAGGTATCGGTTCTCGTGACGGTGGCCGATAACAGTATTGGCCGCCCTCAAGTGCCATTTTATAATCGGTAACTAGAAATGGAAATAGAAACTTGCCATTAATTTCATAAAATGTTAAGGAAAAATACTGTATTGGGATTTATAGGTCTTTCTTTAAAATTACCAGTCATTTTTGGGGGAGGGAATTTTATGTATTAGTGGTATCGATAACTGGTATCGGTGACTACTCAAGAGTTGAGTATCGGTATAAATATCGGTCTGAATTTTTTTTTTATCGAACATCCCTAATTAAAATGTTATGTCCCTTAAGTTCTTACTCAGGATAAATAAATAAAATACACTATATTAGATTGTGCTGCTGCTGATGATGATGATTATTATATTAGATTAATTAGATTAAATAAAATAGAAAGGCAAAATATTAATCATATAATTGACACGTGACTTTTTTATTGCTTAGTGCTATCAGGTTCCTTAAAAGTAGACCATGAAACCTTTTTTTTTTTATTAGAATCATTTAACATTATTTATTGTCAATTTGTCGCACATGAGTATTTCCCTTCTACATTGTTGCTGATAACTTGTCATTTTTTATTATAATTTCCCCCTCAGAAGATATGGTCACAAATATGTATCACCAAAACAGTAAAACAGTGACGAGCAAGACATATTAGGGTTTGGTGGAAAGAACACATTTTCAAATAGTTGTTAACTAGTTTGTATTAGCTCACACATTTAAACCTTCTACAAGTGTTTTGTTATCGTCATTAAGCTTTCCTTTGCGTGATCCGATGTTTTGCACATGTTTCAAATGTTCCTTTTGTTGTGAGTGCGGGTGCATGTTTATGTTTTGCAGTTGTTTGCAGGAGATGGTCGGCAATATGAGTCCTGAGTGGCTCCCTGAGGCAGATGCATCAAAATGCAAATGGTTCAGCCGTTCAAGACTTCAATGCACTGATATATTCTAATCAACCAGACTTTGCCGGCTCTTCTTGTCTGGTCCTTTTGATTGAATTGCTTTGCCGCCACTACACATGCGGCACCAGGCCACAAGTTCACATTGCTTTCCATTCACTGTAAAATGTAAAAGAGAAAACGGGAACTTTAGAGTTTGCATAGCTGGTCTCAGAAGAGGTTTTGTTTCAAACGTTGACATATATAAAACAGCCAGTAGAGTAAAGTTGAACTGCAAACTGTTCACACCAACTGCCGCCCGACAGCTACAACATTGTCATTTCCATGAACTGCTTCCCAAGATGATGGATCGTGAGATCGATGATCGGATCATTACAGCATCTAGACTCACGAATGAGCCATGTGTCCCATTTGGGTCTCAAAAAGTCGAACGTTTGACTCAAAATCAATCAATCAGTGCCCAAGGATGTACCTCAGTGACTTGGTACCAAAGCAATTGTAAACTATTTATTTATTTAGAAGAGAGTGATGAGCCAAAAGGCAAAGCTGTCAATCTAACAATCAATCTGCGTGCCAACCGTAATTTATGACTGTAACTCTTGAATGGTGACCAAAAAAAGAAAAAGAAAAAAAATGAGGTGTTTTGGGGATGCGTGGAAAAATGCAGCTGTCAGAATAACCTCAGGTTTTAAAGGAGCCAGGGTTTCAAAGTAGGGTTTCAGTGGAGAATTTGACCTCCAGACTGGGTCATGATTTTTAACAGCTGTTACCAAATTGAATTGAAAAAATCAGCTGCCAGAATGTGTGGCCTCAAGTTTTAAAGGAGTTACGGTTTCAAAATACGCTTTCGATGGAGAGTTTGACCTTCAGGCTGGGTCATGATTTTTAACAGCTGTTGATAAATTGAGTTGGAAAAATTCAGCTGTCAGAATATGTAACCTCAGCTTTTAAAGGAGTTATGAATTTTCCTTCCATTCACGATTTTTAATCGTTACAAAACTGAGTTGCAAATTCAGCTGTCAAAATGTGTGAACTCGGGTTTTAAAGGGAGCCATGGAGGGTTTGACAAACGGCCGTAATGACACATACCATGGCCACATCAACACGCGCTTATGACCCGTACTGACACTGCTGTAACAGAAAACCCATGAATAGCATTTGGGATGCATCAGACGTGTGGTAGGGTTGCTCCTACGGTGAACAATGGCTTACTTATTTTGAAAAAAAGAAAGAAAAGAAAACAACCATGTCTATAAATTATTGACACTGCTGCTTCAAATGAGCCAAGAAGATAACAAGTACAATGAAAGCAAGCCCACCGAATACACAGTCAGTGAAGGTAAGACCCCTAGGTACAATTGACAACTGCTGTTATTCTGTGAGAAGTGTAGAGAATCTCTACTTGCTTTTAAATTAGAGTGTGACAAGTGGATATTGAATTAGCTATAACTCTTTACCTTGTGTGAATGTCTATTTTGAAGGAAGAATGTACGAGAGCTTTTATCAATAGGATAGTTATAAATTGTTAGTTCGTCGCAAGGTTGGCACTGTAAATAGCAGGTCCTTTCACATTTTCTTTTTAAATTAAAATATAATTGTTCATAAAAGTGTTATGAAACAGTGCTTATGTGCTTATGATTGTGGAGGTTCCATTATATTTAATTTGTATGTTGATTAGATCTATCCGCAGTACACTCGTCATTTACTTCCACTGTTGACTCCTGTCAGTATTGATTTTCAGGGTTGCTGCAGGCTCAAAAAGTTTCGAAGCTGTGTTCCTCTTTTTAATATACAGCAGCCAGCTGTGATAAGTATCACTGCTGTGAGAAAGAAAAATTATGGACCAAAATGAAATACACCCTCTGGAGTCTGCAGCCTTGAGTTGAAGCGCTAATGCTGGGTACATAATAGTTTGTGTTTTGTTAGGTCCTAAAAATGTGGCAGACCGCACAATTCTATTTCTTATTGATAAACCAAAGCCCTTTAAGGTATATCTGAAATATAAGAACACATGCAGAGGTAACTTGGCTCACGAGTTTACATTTGTCTGTGACCATATATATATATCTCTTTGACTGCCAAAAACGTTATATAACGTTTAGTAAAATCATATGGAGGAGTACCAAAGACGTTAAAAGACGTTTTTTTTTTTCAAAACAGAGGTGAAACTAACCATTTTCTATTGTTGATTACTGAAAAACGGAATAAGGTAGAAACAAACTTTTTTTTCTGATGAAAGATGAGAGTCCAATCTTTCATTTGGTAGTATGTGTGTTTCCATAGTCCAAACACATAATTTTCTGTGGACCTTGAAAGATCAGTCAAAAATGCTTAAATCGGCTGGCACCCACGGCATCCCTTTTCTGAAAACGTCTGGCAGTCAAAGAGTTAAATATATATATGTATATATACAGTATATATATATATATATATATATATACTGTATGTAAGAGCAATGCCTCGAGCGACGGCTTGTAATTTGCAAAACTCTGAGGTTGCAGCACTTGTTAGTTAAGGTAGCACTGTCTGTTCATTTAAATCAACCACATCTATCACACAGTATCTTTACAATTTGGAAAATACTCACTTCCAAAGTTGAACAACGTAAAAATCAACATTATTTGAAGGTATAATTTCCTTATTATTTTTCAGTCTGTTGTGTGAGTCGAAATAGCTGTTAGCCAAGGGAAATGATTTGGTAGACGAATGAACATAAGACGCCGAAATGGCGCAGAGCCCCGCTGTTTAATGTTAGTAGCTTGGCGTGAGGGCGCCTGAATGGCAACAAACAGCACAACAAATTTGATCAGGTACAGGGTAAAAGAACAGAAGAAAGAATGCAGCCAGAGGCTGTTCTCTTTATTAAGCGCTTCAGGCTAACAGATTAGGCAATTTCTGCCGACACTGCCAGGTAATTCTGTTCCCTGTCGAGGTAGCTGTCGAATCACAAGTTGACGCTAACTGCCAGAAGCCCAGTCATGCCGCAACATCTCTATTGAATTTAAATCCACTGGCCACTTCAAAACATTTTGTTTGGATGACTTAAGTGTGGATTAGCTTGAGAGAATTAAGTGAGGGTTGGTAGACAACAGAATTCCTCGTTAAATTAGTTAATATTTTACCCAGGTCCTGAAGTTGCAAAGCAGCCCCAGACCATTACACTTCCACCAACATGGAAAAGTCACACTTTTGAAAAATTTAGGTTGGCGGACCAGTCCTGGGAATCTTCACCAACTGTTCCAAATGCTTTGGAACCGTTTCCAAGCTGATATTAATTCCAGTCACTTTGTTTCTCATTTGTTCCTGAATTTCTTTGACTCATGGTATGACGTGTTTCTTTTCGATAGCCTTCTTCACTTTTGACAGATGAGTACTATTTAACTGATTTCTTGCTTCAACAAATCAGTTAGAGATTGAACTCAGCTATCTAAAAATACATGGTAAATGGACTGCACTTATATAGCACTTTTATCTACACCTCACAACCGTACATTTGCACACAATCTTCTCCCCATCTCTCCCCTTAGTCTCTTCTCAACCGCCTATATGATATAAAAACCTGGATGACATACAACCCCCCCCCCCCTCATACTCAACAGCAATAAAACAGAGCTTATGGTTGTCGCCTCCAAGGCATTGCTCGGAGAAGGTGAAGATCTGTTCCTCGCTATCCATGAATTCACCATCTCACCATCCCCTTGAGGCTTGTAACCTGGGAGTGATCATGGACTCCACTCTCTTGTTACAGTCCCATATTAAATCAGTCACTAAGTCAACTTCCTTCCATCTTAAAACGAGACTTTCTGACCCGTGCCTTCCTCTCAACCCGTCTTGACGACCGCAATGGTGTTCGGTTCGAGGCTGCCAAAAAGTCCCTCCATGTCCTTTAGTACCTATCTAATTTGACCAAACCTCTGAAACTCCTTTGACTGGTCCCTAGTCTCCTCTTCATAGCTCACTTTAATGTAAGAAAAATTACGCATAATGTCTCCTTTCAGTTGATGAGCTCAGTTATTTTCAAGCCGGATAAATCTGGTATCAGTAAACCCCGAGACATGGGTGGATACTCCTTTCACATCAAGCGTTGACTATAAATGTTGAATCACACTTGGCTGATCGATTCATTTCTGATTTGACTGCAGAGTGCTCAGAGGAAGAATGTCACGCACAAGTGCTTCCATTTCTGAGTGAGCTGGGCACATGCCTGTGGAGAAATCCTTGAGTAAAAAAAAAAGCTGTGATCAGAGCAGGTGCAGTCGAACAAATATAAGCATATCCAGACTCAAGCGGGCACGGTAATGCTTGTGGTTGCGCATCATTTGTAATTAGGATACATCAATGTACAGCAGCAAATCAACCGTGCTAGATTAAATCAGTCACCCTCAATGCTGTTCAAATTGTCAACAGAGGGGAATGAGATGTTTTTTACAACCCTGTTCATTTGGAAACTGAGAAGCGAGCAGTTAAGAGATGCAATCCAAGTCAGCCCGGATTTCGGGATGACTTAACTGTTGCGGTTTTGTTATCGGTGCGATCAAAATGGCTCTCCTACTTGAAATGTGCGGCGTCCATGTTGACTAAGGTGTAAGTCTCGCTTTGTCAAGTTGTAGCACTAGTTGGCAGGCTCGGTCTCTGCAAGCGGATGTCTCCCACCTTCGGCCACGGTTCACTGGTGATAGTATTAGCGAGGCTTCGTGGTCTAATGTTTCCCTGTTAATCCCTTTCCCTTTCTTGCATTTTAATGTGCAGTCTTTCACTCGCGTGACTGAACAGCCTTTTGTCTCTTGCACTTGCTTCTTCTTCGCTTTCCTTTGGAAAAATATGTGCAGCGTTCATTTGCTTTGGGTTCCATTAAGCACAAGGATAGGAATCATATTTCCTTAAAAACTCTGATATTGCCATGTGAAGCTGTTATGTTTTCTATGGATATGAGTTATGATTGGTCGTTCTTTTTATCCAATTCATGACTTTTGATTTTCTTGAGAAACCCCTTCTTTTAGTAGATTTGTCGTTCTTGAAGAATCTCCTAGTAAAAAATAAATTTTTTAAGGTGCGGAAATTGTGGTAGGATGACAGATGTCCCGTTATCCGGGACAGTCCCGTTTTTAGCTTTATATCCCGATTCTCGGCAGCCACATTCTTTTGTCCTTCTTTTACGCAGGTCCTGTTCCAACGTCCTATTTTTTTTCTTAGTCCTGTCAGCAAGTCAATTGTTTGGGCCATGCGTATGACAATCACACAGTTGTCATAGCGATTCATACGACTAACCAAACTATAACTAATTGCTAACGTGTGTTTTGGTCATATCTGAACCACTTCCTGGGATATTTAGTCCTGCTAGCCTAATAGTTTTTGTCCAAACCAGATAATATGATATGAGATGCAGGTAACCGAAGCATATTGTGTTTTAATCATTATGACGGCTTAATTGATGAATTTAAAAGGCTGTTAGACAGCCTTGAGGGTTTTATAACCCCATTGCAGCAGATATGGACTCAGCCAGTATGTTGCCCGTACAACAGTATTTGGTTTGATAACTAATCCAGCTTTCCATCAATAACTAGTTCACCATTTGCCATCTCATTCATTTTTTTGCATCCAAAACACCAATTAAGATCGTTTATTATTCTAGCCAAGTCACAGTCTCAGTGCCACATGGCCGCACCATAGACAATTTGTGGCTGGGCAAACTAAAATCATAGATCACATCCGACTGCTTCAATTATGGGGCTTCTGATTCATCATGGCTTCTGACACACGCATAAGCCAGGGGGGAAAAATGGATAACAAACACAATTAATAAGTACATCTTGTAGAACTGTTTGCAAAAGCATCCTATTTAAAAGTTTGACAACAATCAGAGGCTATTAATGGTTTCAAGGTGCTGCATTGAACTAATTTAATGTAATCAAGTCCTTTTAGTAAATTTAGATTATTATTATAGATTATTATTATAAATTATTATCATGTCATATTAGCAACATGCTGGTAAAACAAAAAAAAAGGGGAAAAAAGAGAAAACACAGTCTCCAATGCACCACCAGAGTATCATCTTTCTTTTCAGAAGCTGAGTAGATAATTCAATATTGACACTGATCGTCACTTTCCGCATGACAGCTAAATGCTTTTTATATCAGGACCTATTAGGATTGGAAAGAAAAAAACTGCTGAATTCCCTTTATGAGCTTAATACCCGCTCCCTTTTCAAAAATCAATATTTATAATTTCACAAGATCAGGACAAATCTGCTGTAATGCAAGCAATATTAAAACAATAAAAACTTCACACAGACAGGTACATTTGCTGGCAAACCCAACTGAATTAACAGTTATTCGTCTTATTTGTTTTTTTCCATTTTTTTTCCTGAGCAACACGGTCCTCGCCACTACATAATATACTGCCGTAAAGGGAGTTACAATGGCTCTTCTCAATACCAGCATAATGATTTCAAATAACGCTGGAAACACAATTGTCTTGTTTTAGGGTATGTGACATTTGACATTGAAATCTAGTTCATTTCACTTTACAAAAATAAAGTACTTTTCACATAAAAACAGGCAGGTCAAGGACACACCTTTAACAGAACTCAAAAGCCAGATTTTTTATTTTTATTTTTTAATGCTACACTACGCAAGCTCATGTCGAGCAATACGCTGTTTAGTTGGTCCCGAGAGGCACAGACACAGCTTTCAGTGAAGTAAAGGTCACGTTCATATCAGTTTTAGCCCAGTCTGATCCCAGTAAGTGCTTAATTGTGAAAGGTGGTGCTTCTTATACCGGGGTCAGGGCACTCTTATCTTTCTCCCGAAAGAAATTACTGTGTGATGTAGGAGACCAAAAGCTGATGGTGGTGAAGTTGGCCTTTGGTTGGCAAGAGTAAGCAGAAAAACATTTTGCTGTCTGGATTGACCAAAAAGACCAAAAGACTCAACCTGAGAAAGGCAAAGTGGGCTTCTTATTTTGGTGATTTCCATTTCAATGTAACTTACCATCCAGGTTCTTGCAACACCAAGCCTATTAATTGCATGGAGGGTTGTGGCTACATTTACACTGAGAAGACTTATCAAGGGAGGCCCAGCAATCCCAACTGGACCCAGGTAACGGTCTGCCTATTGTCTTGATGCAGTGGGTCCACACCTGCTATAATGTCTTTTACCCTGGATCATATATTTTCTAAAATTGCACAATTGGTGGGCTACAAAGTAATACGAAATACGACCTGGATATTCCATAGCCCCTGTGGCAAACAAAATTCCCCGGACACAAACACAAATTCAAGAGTCAAGACCATCCGTCTTTCATTTGAACCATAACAGAGGATGGGCGATGCAACAGAATGTTGAATCAACAACTGAACGACTTAAACAAAATAAATGACATCTTCTGGAGTGGCCCACTCACTCAGAGTCAGGTAGAGTTTGATCGAGGTTATTGCTGCCATAGGCTCAACAGTTATTAAATCCAAAGGTTTACATACTTTTTCTTCCCTGATCTGTGATATATTTTGTGATTTTGGATATCAATGAAAGTAAAACTTTTTTAAGCCATTTGTTTTTGATATAAAATTACACATAGCCTATACAATCCATGTGTAAAAGTGCCCTCTACTTTTCTATTGTCTGTTAGCATCCTTTCTAAGAATCTGAGTCCAATTTGGAAAGTCTGGTAAGACGGGGACATTTGAGTTAGTGGTCAGTGAACAAATTGCTCTCAATAATGTAAAATCACCCTCATTCCCTTTTTGACACTGCAGCAGCAGAGCTTGCTGTCAAAAATAATGTTTCAGTTCATCTTTCATTCTGTTCTCTATAAATTGATAACACCGCTCTTCACTCTCGGTGATCTTACCATTCCGTTCGCCTATCCCTCATAATGTGGAATGCACATCACATTGTAACATACATAATGTACCATGTCCATGTCTATTGGACAATTATATCTGCTTAACATAACCTCTCTGATACAAGTGGACAAAGTTCAAAGTTCATTTCACACATGTAACTGAAGCGAGGAACGCACAGCGCAATTTTAGAAATGCTGTTTATACATTCCACAGTGGTGTGCAAAAGTGGGGAACGGGGAGCATCCACTGCAATCCCCCGAACCTGGCACGATATTATTCTGTGAGAACTATAGAGAAGGACAAAAATCAACTGCTAGTGGCATTATCAACAGGATTGACAGGTATGACAATCTACTGTTTTAAGTAGACTTCATGAACTGAAATACCGACGTTATGCCCCAAAAATATAAACTTTCTCATTAGCAACAAACCTAAGAAGGCCAGGCTGGAATTTGTCAAAAAAGTACAGAAACGAGCCTCAAAAAACCTGTGAGAAAATTGAACAGACTGATGAGATTAACCTTTATCAAAGTGATGGAAAGGCGAAAGCTGTGAGAAAGAAAGAATCTTCTCACAATCTCAAAGATACTCTGCAAGCTCATCCGTGAAACTCAGTGGCGGTAATGTCACGGTTTGGACTTGCATGGTTTCTTCTAAGATGGGATCATAAATCTTTATTAATGAGCAAAATGGCGACAACAGCGAAAGGAACTCAGAAGTTGTTGGAAATATTTTGTCTGCCAATTTAACGAGAGATGCATTGCAAGTGAGTGGGAGATCTTTCATCTTGCGGCAAGACGATGAGCCAAAAAACACACGGACAACAAAATGAGATCATTAGAGGGATTTTTGGTTTTGGATTGGCAATTCTTGTTTATTTTCTGTTGTGTTTTATTTAATACTCAATTCTACGTAACATTGCATCATTAGTTCTAGATCATCAACCAGTTGAGCGTCAATCATGGCGAGGGTTACTGGACTCCCTCAAAAGAGCATCAAAGACTTATACAGATAATTCAAAACGCTGACCAGAACAAAGCGACTACACTTCCCAGTCAGTCAATTTGTGAACTAATTGATGATAACAGTAATTACATTTACCGTATTTTCTAATCTTAAAGGCGTTTTTGGTAAGAGGTGACATTTAAAATTCTCTAAATCATATGTGTGTTTTCCCAAGGTTTTATGCAAGCTTTCAGATGAACAACCGCATATTGTGCCATTCAGGGTCTCATGTCAGGCAGAATCTTGTTATCTCCACCAAGAGACCTTGGCTAACAGGAACCTAACGACTTCCACTAATGATATGTATCCATGGAGATAACCGGACATCATCTGGAAATCGTGACTGTACAGCCTAATGGTCGGAAAGGCTTCAAGCCTTTTTATATCCACAAATTTGCAATCACACAAACACCCATTTGAGAATGTGCCTATGGATAGGACAAATACACACATTTACACACAACACAATTGACTCTAGCTGAGAAGTGACAACTCTACTGTGTGTGAACCACATAGTGTGGATTTGCTATGCTGCAAAACCAGAGAAAGAAGTGAAGTTTGGTTTTTGAGGGTGAGTACAGGGCAATCATTTTCGATCCGAAAAAGTCTCTGTGTGCCGCAGTCTGAAGTGTCCTTTTCAAATTGGACTAGTTCTACTGTAACACCCTCAGCATCTGACATCCTGGAAGGAGCATGAATATTGCCCGGTCGTGGTCTTGTGGTCTTGAAGAAGCCGTTCAACGGTGTATGGGGCCTCCTGAAAGGTCTGCATAAATCGGAGACCACGGTACTTGGGCAGAAAAGGTCAGGGATGCCCCAAGTTTAGGATTTCAAGTATCCTGAGGTCTTGATCACGAATGAGGGAAGAATGGTGCAGGAAATCAACAGGCACATCGATGATAAAGGAACTTGCCAGTTGATCGTCATTAATACCTTTACTTATGGGTCTTGACCAAAGGAATGAGATCGGCGATCCAAGTGGCTGAAATGGATTTCTTCCGAAAGCTTTCCAGGCTCTCGCTAGGAGAAAGGGTGAGACGTCTGGATCGATGGTCCTTCAGACATTTTGCGGACTGGTAAACATCTGTCTGGGATGCTGACGGACTGTTTGCTCTCACACGACGTAAAACGAACATTAATAGTGGACATTAGTGGACCCAGTACCAGCCGCATACCGGTGGTTGGGAACCCACTGATCTGGATTGGATGGATGGATGGATGATTGTCATATGTTCATCACTCTCCTGCTCTTTCTCACTTTCACAGCAACACACAACATTTTTGTCACCATTTGTTAATATAATTTTTGTGTGAAGGAAACCTTAAAGACTGCCCTTTGTGACTCTTCTATTAGAACTATAAGGGAAAGTAACTGAAAAGAAGGTAAAGGTGATTTGAAAACCACAGTTCTTTCATGTCTCCAGTCTGACAAAGAACCGCTGCCGCTGCTCAAGCAAATGTAAGATATCACAGGCATTATATTGCTGGTGCTCATTAACAACAGAAAGCCTTGAGGAATATCAATTGGCTCTCTGATACATGTCACATGTCTCTATTCACAAATTCAGAGCAGAAAAATTAATGCGAATGGTAAGAAATGAAACTGGAAAGTGCTTTTGTCATTTGGATCTCTGTCCTTTTAGCCAATTTGAGATGTTTTCTGTTAAATTATTAAAATCAATAGAATGTAAGTCATATCTGAGGTCGTGTTCATGTCATTTAAGATCCAAAATCAGTTTTACTGGCCAAGTATGTTCAAACACAAGGGATTTGTCTTTGATTGTTGGCAGCAAAAATGCCATTTTAACAAAATATACATTTACTGATTTGCCTGTGCAATCTACACATCGTATCGTAGTCCTTAAAATAGTAGACAATTCTCCAACAGTGAAGTGAAATCGACCTTGTGGTTTGCCGAAATGAAACGACACCTTGGCTTCAGACATGTTCTTAATTAACCACTGACTTGGTAAACAGTAGCTGCTGAGCTTTAATTATTCATCTTACGGGAACACGGGCCGCTTTTGGCAGCGTAAACTTAATGCGGCTGCTGGTGTAGTGACGCTCGAAATTGACTTTTCTCCAATAAAAGCTGATTAGCGACAAATAAGGCAGACAGAATTGTGTCCTATGCTCCTAATTATTTGCTGCCCTCTTTACTGCTAGCCTCGTCAGCTTCTTCTGGAAAATGTAGCCGGACAGTATGTACCTTGAATAATGCTGTGATGAAGATGAGACTGTTTAGTGTCGCAGTAATTGTCCTCTTGCGGCACGGTAGACGCAAATATAGAACCAGAGGCAAAGTTGGTACACAGGTTGTGTTGGTTGGAAACTGATAATTGATAGGAACAAAGAAACAGATTCTGAGTGTTGGTCTAACAGGGAGTTGGAATAGTAGTGCTAATTTGGCTAACAATGGAAGACGAGCTAACTTGGGGAAAAGGGGCCAAGAATATTACCTGGTGGAACACCTCTTACATGCCACTTGATGAAGGGTAAATGAATGTAGAGGAACTAGGAAAAAGAAAAATGACATCCAAAAAACTATATTAACATATATTTGATGGATAGTGATGTGTTTTCTGGATGGCTGATCAAAAGAGTTTGCTCATTTGTCTTCCTTTCTATGGGATTGGAAGTTGTGTCCTGTGCTTGCGATGAAATGCGTTCAATCTCTTGAGGCTATTCTCTTTTCCACGTTTCATCACACATCGCTTGGATACGCACCCAACCGGAGCTTGAATAAATGTAACTTTCTTTAACCTGACCCATTGTAATCTGAACTCTTGCTCACTTTTTTCCATCACATACAATCCGATGATCTGAAGTGAACTCCATTTTCTATTTACATAATCCACTAAGGTTTATTCAAAATTGGAGCATGTTCTTTTTTTTTCTTCTTTTTTTTTTAAACACATTCACTAACAGCCCAGTTAAATTTGGTTAATTTCGTTTATTAACGTCTATAGCGGTCAATGGCAGTGAATGAGTTAAAAGAATCCTCTTTAATGTCATTAATATGCATTGTTACATATTAATGAAATATATCGTCCGCATTGATCGCATGAATTGATTAAAGACAAATAGTTCAAATAGAGTTGCGTAATCCAGTCCCGATGAACTCATTTGCTCCCAAAAACGTGTAAAAACGTTCCATGTTAAATATTGCCATGTCCCAAAAATATATTTACTGTATACATTTTTTATTTTATTTTATTTTTTTATTCTAGAGCATACAGAAGGCTTTAATGCAGCCTCTAACCTGAAGAGGTCGCTTAAAGCAATGGTAGTTCCAAAAAACGGCTAGCAGGTGGTAACAGAGTATAAGAGATCAACCAGGGCCATGTTGCAACAAGCTCTTTTTTCCCCAGTGTTTTCAACAGGTTTGTGAATAATGATAAAACTTAGCTATATTCTAATGCTAAGATACAAATGTACTTTTTTTCCTGATGAAAGAAGGGACTCTAATCTTTCTTTTGGCAGTTTCCATGTTTTTATAGAAATAGAACACAATATTCTGTGGGCCAGATCAGGTAGTTAATTTCTGCTTTTATTTGATTGACAGATAATAAAGTTAAAAATATTACTTGAAACAGTGCAAATTAATCATAATCAATGCCGCTCGGATATTGGAACAGATTATTTGAGTTTCCAGCAAATATGCAAGTTGTTGTTTGATTTTGGTGGTTCCTCTTTACATAACGTTAATTACCGCCGACACCGAGTTCATGTTGTCCATCATGTGTGTTTGTGTAGGATTAAGCAAAAATTACATTAGTTTCCACTAAAGTTTGTCAAAATAATTTTTTTTTTATAAAAAACGTTTTAAAAATTCTAATACGGTAAAAATGAAAATATAGCATTATAATGTGCAAATGAATGGGCCAATTGACAAATCGACAAATCGTATTTGCATGTGTCACCTATTTTCTTTTCACTTGGAAGATTTTGGTGAAATTTTTCATCACAAAGCCGAACTTAATGAAGTCCTTTTTGGGGTTGGATCAACAGTAAGCTCTTGTGATTCATGTGAGGGATGCAATATCTAGTTTCTGAATACATCTCTATGAAGTCAAATAAAATAAAATATTGCTCCTGGCCTGTTTTGTGTGTGAGTGTCTGAGCTACAGTGCTACACTAAAAAAGAAACACAAAATAAACAAACTGCCTACAACTGTCCTGCTTAGCTCACCCAAACTCATAAAAACTTGTTTTTAATGACTGCATGGTAGTAGTGTGCATGTGGTTAGCACACCTGCCTCATCGCAAAATATTGGATGGGTTTGAATCCTGGCTCATGTTCTCACCATGTTTGCTGGTAGGATTATTTTCCAAAACATGCTTGCTCGGTTCGGCATCGATGTGAACGAAATGTGATTTTCTGTTTATATTAGGATTGATCAAAGATATTTTAGTGAAATGGGAACTAAAATAAAGTTGGTAAGTTCATAATTTTGTTCATTGTAGCCAAAATTGCTAATGTTCCACTGAGCGGCTCATGGAATGACTAGAAAGCAAACACAGGAGGAAGAAAAAAGAAACTGTATTAATTCATGGTAGAGATGCTATCTATCTACTTTTTATTCAAGCATTGATCTTCAAAGAAATGTTTTATACGGTAACGTGAATCCCATTGGGCCAGGTGGTCAAGTGGTTCCGAATGAAATTTAAATGAGGGGCCCCCAGGCTGTATTCCCCCAAACAGCATAAGGTCACGCACACTGCCTCGATTGTCAATAATTGTGTGTGTGTTCATATGGCATGGACGCGACAATGAAAAGTTGTCTAATCGAGCTTTAAATGCAAGTCATGTGACTTCAACTGAGAGAAAAGTCAAAAGCCAGTCAGCCAATCAACCCCTTTTGTGTGTGATGTCATACACGGATGAGCTTGGAATCAACGCTGAAGCTACAAGAGTGCGTTTGATCAAATAAATTAGCCAGTGAGCAGAAGTGTTAGCTTTTGTGCTCTTTCACTTAACTGCATTTGTAAATAGTAAACATCACATATTATTTACAAAATAATAATCACCGTTCAACCAGTATGTCTGCCACCTCTTCTCTCATCAGGCATAAAAAATGTTTGCTTTTGGAGATGAATGGAGAACTATTCAATGATTTCAGTACAACAACATCACGCAAAAATATTTTGCTGTAAAAGCTAAGGAGGTTGCGCAAAACGACTACGACCCGGCTAGCCGCCATTGTTGACAGTCACGGGAGAATTGTAGCAATACGTCATCAAACTGGAGGAGTATCCCGCATATGGTGTCCACATTGGAACGTATGGGACGCGTTTTGAAATCTTCTCCGAAACGGCGCCGCCGTGTGGACAAACTGCCCAAATGGTAAGAAAGGGACTTTGGTGTGGACGGGAGGCCATAGTGGAATGTTACGACCCATGATAGTTTGTGTGCTAAATTGTGTGTGCTGGTGTCTTGTCAATCTACAACTGCAACAATCTACACCTGCTCGTCCCTGATTGTTGTCCCAACTCCTCCCCAACCAATCGGTGCCAAGGAAAGAGTCCTGATCAGCAAATGGATTCCTGGCGTGTCACCAGCTGCACTGATTACCACTAAAAACCAGTGCCACTTAAAAAGGCCCCTTTTGTCCTTGTGTCTCTGCCTCTTGTGTGCTTTCTACCTTCTGTTTCATAAGCAGTGCATCATATTTGTATTTTGTGTAACTTTATGAAATTCGTTTTTGTGTAGCAGTTGCAGGCAGTGTGATTATGCAGATTTATTATTTATTTTTTATATTGAGGGAAGGAATGCCCACCTGTGATTTTCTACACAAAGCATTTGCATCCCTTTTGTCATCAGATGGAGTCGCTACTAAGCTAAAGACAGCAAAAAATTAATTGCCGTCAAACGGAGCAGTCGATTACAATCATAATATGATATCTTGCCTTTGTCAATGCAATGAGAACCTAACAGTGATTATTAATGATTTTAATTTGAGTGACTGAATTTGCCGTCACAATCTAATGACCACGCCGGCAATCAGGATCAAGTTCTGACATGATAATGTCTACGCTGTTAAAAATGATTTTAGGAAGGTGTAATGGGAGACACAGACGCTTAGAGCTTCAATAAAAGCTGTACAAAAAGGTGGAGAGAAGTTTCAGTTTCTAGGGTTTACCAACTATGCTCGTTGTGGATCCGAGTTCATATCAATGATTTGCCTGAAAGTCAGCTCAGATATTAACAAATAATTTAATGCTGCTTAAAATTTCACCATTCATAAGTCAGGCCATAGGTAGTTTGAACCCATGTTGGTAACCCAAATGATTACAGTCTTCAGGTGAACAAACACAGTACATGACTAATTAGTGTAATTTCCATTTAAATAGTCTAATTGCATCAGCAGTTAATTAGGGTTTCTGCTTGCACAGCTGTTGTTTGGAAAGTTTCACAGTCGGTAAAAAAGGCAGGAGGTGAGGATGATAGAGAAGTCACATGTGATACACCAAATTAGAAAAAGGATAGAAATTAAAAGAACAATAAAAAAATAAAAAATTGACAATTGTTTTAAAAAATAAAATAAAAAGTTGATATTGAGGACTCTTTTAGACATTTTAATGATTTTGAATTACAAATAATATTCAGGAAATTATTTTTAAAATGAGTTGCCCAACAACATTGTGCATCTAGTGGGAACTGTGTCTTGTGTAATCATAGAATACTGTACATTATATTACATTACGTAAAAGTCCATTTATTCTTGCAATATATGAAAAGGCATTTTTCATTCTACACTGACATGATTCATGTCCCTTTTTCAATCACGCCATGAATGTTACGCGCATGATTTTTAAAACGGTTTGACACCTAATATAGGAGATCAGAGAAGTGTTTGACAAAACATTTCAACTTTGACAGCTCAATAATGGCGAGCACAAGCCCCCAAACATTCCTAATAAGGGATTTTGTTATATGTATTAGTAGATTCGGATTCTGTTGAGCGATTAAATCCTAGGAAAGGAAGCATCAAGCTTGTCACTGTTTTTCACAGCATGACACCTCCCTCCTCATTATGCACCAGTTACATCATTACAAAAGTAATCACAGGGTCGTGAGAAACGTCATACTTATTGAAAAGACTGGCTGGTAATTGTGAAAATGTTTAGGGTGGACTTATGAACTTTATTTTGCCGCTCAGATACTTGTTAGAGGACAGCAAGTTGTGCAAAAAGTTTAGAGGTCAAATTAAATTCACCTGTTAAGGTTTTAGTACATTTTAGTTGTACACATACAAATCCCACATTTAACGCTGCTGCTGAGTGCAAGATCAGGTCAACCGCTCTGTTTTTTCAATTCAATTCAACTCACAGTGTACTGTTGATCCAGTTTGTATAAAGTTACGATGCGCTACAGACTTAGCTGCCCACACAGGTGTAATCTAGTTCACTGTATTGGCAGTGTAAACCTGGCTAACGATCTCAACCTGGGGTGGCCAATTAATTTTCCCAAATGGCCTCCAGAGAACTGGACTTGCAGTCAAAGGGCTTTACCCTGAGGGTGAACTCAATTGTGCGCAGTATTGATTTTATGTTTGCACAAAGCAGTACTTTGTATTCTTTTGATACACTCTTGTTTTGACTGAGAGTGAATTCTAAAATGTATAAAATTATACACACTATGGAGGCAATATCAGGAACATTTTTGATAAACGTTTTAATTTAGTATTGATATATTCATTGTTAACAGTTGGGGTGGCATCTGGGGTGGCAGCTGCCCCCCCTTGCCATTCTGTAAAACCGCCTGTGAGCTACTGGAAAAAAGGTAAAAAATAATAGACCTAACTTGTATTGCTAAAAAAGGTCTGAGTTAATCAAATGGTCGCCTCTCACGTCAACAAAAGAACATTGGAATATTATCAGCAGCACAATTTTGTTGTTGTTTTCTCACACAGCTCATATTTGTATCGCTGTGGTTTGCATTCGGCCCGACAACCTTTTTCTTCATCCAAATTAATTGGCACTTCACATCCCTGCACCACCACTAAGCCTCTTGGTTTTATCTCGCAAACATATCCCAATGACAGCTGCTGCAGTCTCTGAGGATGGAACACAACAACATGCGTGGTTCGAGACTGTGTTGTAATGGTTCGTGGACACATGATCAGGAACGTCATTTTCGGCATCCTCCAATCTACGGGATAGTTACCATACAAAAACAATCGCTGTCAATATGAAACATGAATTCAAAATAGTACATTCTAGACTCACTCAGTCTGATTTATGCCGGATCAAACTTTTAGCCTTAAGGCTACCCCTTGGCTGTGTAAATGTAACATTGTGCCAAGCTTGGTTTAACGACGACTACACAGGGAATAACCAACCACCTGCCAAGATAAAATTTCTCTTAAAGTCTGCAATTCTAAATGTTGATATCAGTGAAAATCAATTCCATTGAGATACTCAATATTTTAACTCGTAGCTATCTATGGCAGGGGTGAATTTTCTCAACTAATCAATTGAAAATTTTTTTGTTGTTTTTTAAAATTTGACTTTCAAGGTTGAAGAACTGTAACATGTTTTTGGATTAAAATTTGACTTTCAAGGTTGAAGAACTGTAACATGTTTTTGGATTAAAATTTGTGTCAGTCAAAAAAAAAAAAAATCTTGAACCAGAAATAAATTTTGACGACTTCTGCATTTACAGTTAAATTAGCCCAACACACAATAAAAAACTATCGGTCTATCATTTGTTCTGTTTATATAGCCATTATTTTGACAGTGAGGAAGCAGGTGCGATAGGGAATGACATGCTACAAAGCAAACAGCAAGAGGTTTCAGGTGTAACTCAAAAAAAGAAATATTCTCCCAAACTTTAATAGAAGAATGTATTAACAGATAAAAAAAAATAAATAAATTAAAGCTCAAAAGAACACAAGTACACGAGTACAAGTAACACAGTGCAAATTTGAAGGAGCTTGTCAAAAAGTAGCTTAAAAAAAAGATGTAAGTGTTGTTGTGTGTCTGTGTGTGTACTAGCTCTTAAGTTTCCCCCACTGTTTACACAGATTGCCTCATTCCACATCGGTGTTAATGCTTCACACAATACTGAGCAGCATGCATCTGTCTTTCTTCTCTCGTCTGTAGTCTGTGAAGGTTACTTACACCTACACGTTCCCTGACTTAATATCCCTTATAAACAAAGTCAATTAGTGGAAAGTAATGTTTACAGGGTTTAACTGCCATCTCTGCCAGGGTGTGTGTGCGTGTGTGGGGGGGGGGGGGGGTATTCAAGCAAACAGCTGCTTTTAATCACCTTAGTTTTCAGACTGGTTAGAAGAAGGTTATAATTGGTGTTGCTGTGACAGCTAAATACAACACTGCAGATGGCAGTGAGTGACAAAATTTGCTGATGGGCACAAGGCAGAGAATGTTGTTTTCCAGCATTTAATGGCACTGACAGAAACAACGTAATTGATTGTATTTATCACCAGAAAAGCTCATCATTAAATCTAGAAGGAACACTTGTCAAGGATTTAACAAATTGAAAATCTATGGAATGAGGAAAATAACGGTAGCAAACGCAGATGTCAAGATCGCTAGCCAGTAGGTGACTCGAAGTGAGGAGCCAATTGGCCATTGAAAACAAATACTGAATCTAAATTTTGCCATTTGAGTCAGAACACCTCATTGTTGGCTGGCTAAAGCCGTGCTGTCAACAAACAAAAGGGAGTTTGCAAACTTGGACGCCAGAACTGAGAGATGAACGAGCTTAGCGCTAGCTAGGTTGACGCTAGTAGAAACGTAGACGGCTTTAAAATGGGACCAAAGTGAAAAAAAAACGTTCTTTCTTCTGCCATTGGCCGATATACAGCGCGGGATCCTGAAGGTTGAAGTAAATTATTTTAAGCTTAAAGTTTAACCTTTCTTTGTGTTGATACACCGGTCTAGGCTATACTGAATACGCCTGAATAAGAAAAGTAAGTATGGCTTTGACAACATATGATCAAGATAAAGCGATATGTAAGTATTTTTGATCAAATTAGATTGTTCATTTGTTGGACTATGATGTTTTTTTTTTTGGAAAAGTATATTGATTAACCCATTCGAGTTGATTTGGTCGCTTAAGTCAATAAGAATAACAAATGTGCATCTTTGGTGCGCCAATGGTGATATTAGACAAGAGATGAGCATTTATTGTTTTATCTTTCAGGTATTTGTATCTGGATCTGATACCGAACTTGACCCAAAACACACTCCCAAATCAACAAAGGGATGATCGGGGAAAGAGATGGATTAGATTTAGATTGGTCAGACAGAAAGAAACTGAGGTGAAAGCCTGGAAAAACATCACAAAAGAAGAATATAAATGTTTGGTATTTCCAGGGCCGTTTCTAGCTTCATGGCAAGATGCTGTTTGGGGGCCTCTAGTTTGCCAAACTAGGAGTAAAACTATACATTGAGCTTGGGGGTCCTAGGCAGCCGCCTACTTGGCCTATAGCAAGAAACTGCTATGTTGGTAGCAACCAAATGAAATTGATGTTTTGTTGTAAATAATGCCGTTCTCTAGGTTGATATGCTGTTGATGTCTCAAACCAAACACCATAGTTTCTATTTCTATCCGACACAAAACAACATTTAAGTCTACTACGATAACTCCAGCAAAATTGGGCAGGAGAGAAACTCTTCCATTCTTTGTATCGATGCGACCATAGCACACATCCTGCCGGGGTGTAAAGCAGCACTCACCCAAGCAAGGTACGTGTCGCCATGACAAGGTGCTCATAACACTCCACAACACCCTGAAGCAGGAGAGACACAAAAACGGCGATCGCACAGGGAAATAACACCACTGATTTGATTTGCCATAACGCGATGGAAAAGCATACCACAAAAAGGCACACGACAACATACCTGGGTGAAAGACTGCAGTCCAGATAACCGTCTTACGATTATCTAGACAAACTGGAGAGGAGATCTGCGAACAGGCTTCCGAAAGAAAGAATCACTACGAATCAGTCAATCGATCGATCAATCCAACTATCTGTATGAATTCTTCATGCATCTCATGAATATTACCTCTCATAACCCATCCAAACAGGAAGAATTTGGCCATTGCTTTGCTGTTTCTCGTTAACAGTAAATAGTATCACCGGGTCCTGGAGGTGAAATTACACTCTATCATTGCTGAGAGCTCATTAAAAATGGATATAAGTGGTTGACAAACAGTGTCTCCCAGGCTGGAAAGTGTCAACGAGCCTGCTGCTCTCCTTCCATGTTGTAAAAAATTTAAGCTGATGTGACACAGCGGGCATGTTGGTGCCAGCCATGCGCAGTGATTTATGCCTCTCATTTCCAGTAGGGGACATTTTAACTGAAAGCAGCGAGGATTTGCCTGTCTTCCAATGAGTCACTACAGAGGAAAACGTACAACGTACTTGGAGAGATTTTTGCTTTGTTGATATGAGAAACAAAGCGGCATCTGTCAAGGACATGCTCACAAATTACCACTTGGCACTGACTGACAATCATCAAACGGCACAAAGGCAAGACACAAAGGACGACTTATGTAGCCTCCAACTCAATGTGGAATAACGCAGCTTTCATCTGCAACACTCCCTGCAGAGACTTCACTTCTAGATGTAGCATTAATTTTGACTTAAAAAAGAATTAAAGGTCATTGATGCGCATTACCTTTGTCTATATTGCCGACAAGAAGAAAAAGTCCTTAAAACCTTTGATGGTAACACAGAGCTAGCATGAAACACACAGTATAGGTCTCTCACAGTGAGTTCTTTACAATGAGCTCCGGGAGCCATGAAACTGCCAACGTTGCCTAAATGTGTCCCAAAACCCAGACCAAACGGGTTGTTCGTCTCATCATGCCATTAGTGCCCATTTGTGAAACACCAGGTGGTCGGCAAATTAACACTTCTCCTGATACTGCAGTCTATCAGCTACTGGTCTCTGCTTCTTTTGTGCTCCTGATATTCCTGGCATGTAATGTGGTTCTGTTTGTGGTCTTATGTAGTGATAAAGATTCTAATTCCCCGAGTCTGGCTGTCCTCATTCAAACAGTTATTAGCATCCATCTGAATGGTGACAGTTGGAAAAGCAAGAAAAGAATGTCAAGTAGGAAAAAAATACCCATTACCTTTTTTTGTATTTGCTCAGTGTGAGTCAGAGACTCACTGCAGTCCCTGAACTCCTCCTATCTAAGTGAATTGAATAAAGTCCAAAGAAGAGCCTAAGGGCACCATGTTAAACAATACCCGCTACACAGTCTATCAAGAATTGGTATAAATAAATGTGGAAATGTAAGATGGCCTCGAACTGCCAAACTTATTAATTAAAGAGACTGAAAACTGACTCTCACATGAGTTAGGTAGAGTGAGCGAGTGAGGTCCTTGAAATGTCCAGCAACATAATTTATTGGCTGTATTTTGGGTTGGGCCATTGGGTCATATGTGACTGTTTTTGGTTGGTTCTTGGGTCATTTGTATTGTTATGGTATGATCATGATGTGATATTGCTATATTGCTATGTCCCTTGTGATGAAGTTGTCAGTTGCTATGCAGTTTCTACGCCCCTTGTGATGATGTTGTCAGTTTCTATACCCATTATGATTATCTTGTCAATTGCCAAGCAGTTGCTATGACCCTTGTGACGACGAAGTTGTCAGTTGCTATGCAGTCGCTGTGCCCCTAGTGATGATGACGTTTTAATTTACCACACAGTTGCTTTGTCCCTTGAGATGAAGTTGTTGGTTGCCTTGTAGTTACTATGTCACTTGTGATAACCAAGTTGTCAGTTGCTGTGCCCCTCATGATGATGACGTTTTTGGTTGCCATGCAGTTGCAATGTCCCTTGAGATGAAGTTTTTGGTTGCCACGCAGTTGCTATGTCTCTTGGGTGACATATGGGTGAGATATAGGGTAAGATGTCACACTGGATTTTGCAACTAATAAAACAAGGACAAAATTATAAATTTTTCTCCTGTTTTGTTTGGGGTTTTTGTTTGTTTGTTTGTTTTTACAGCCAGATAAATTGTTATTGATCTTGAAAATGTATCAACGTCACTGAGCTAACTAATTTCCTTATTTTAAGACTCATCATCCGAAGGGCTGTTCTGGCATTTGTAAACAGAGTTGCCAGAGGTACCCACCCCGTTACCCATGATACAACTAGCCCCGGTCTCCCCTATATTCAGGGATGTGATTTGACCAAAGTGAAATTATCTGAAAATTTAGCCGGGGGTCTGGGCGCCGCTGGCACCCAGCTAGGTCCAGGGAGCTCATGGGTTTTCCGTGTTTTTAAGTACTTTCAAATGCACTCACATGACAAAGAAATAGACAAAACAACAGCATAAATTTTCAATGTATATTGAACTATCTCATATAAAATGGCAGTTTTAGTCAACTCAAAATCAGTCACATTCAAAAACATTGGACTGCCTTTGCTTTTAAAAACTATCACTGAGAATATCATCATATCTAACTAATGTGATTACTAAGTTAACACATAAATAATGTTGAAGAGTTCAAATTTCATGAACAAATAATTGTATCATGACCAAATGAAAAGTAACTCATATTAGAGCATACCACAAATGTCTTTGTTATAGCAGAAGATGTTATCTGTCGGAGTCATGTGCATACACAATGAACTACAAAAAAAAAAAAAAAAAAACGGATTTTTTTTTTTGGGGGGGGGGATAAAAAAAGCGGAATTCCGCGAATTAGCAGAAAAATCACATCCCTGCTATATTTTGCAGCAAAAAAAAAAAACTTTCCAGATGAGCTGTTACTAATGATGCAAAACTGACGATGCATATCCTGTTGAGAAGTTATCCATCCTACTCTCTCCAATGCTATATTCACATGGTGAGCGAACACAAACTTGCTTTGAATGGTCTTAAGATCTGTACCATGCTCTCCAACTGGGGACCTATGACTTGCAAAAATGGCACCATCACAACAAACATTGCATGCTCACACTAGGCAAGTTCTAATTCATTTGGACTGCTTAACCCCTCCTGCTCCCATCCACACTGTCAACAACACAGTTTGCTTTTAGCTGCAAAGTTATCCTGATAATGGCATAATTACTGAGAAGAAACTGCAATTTGCCGTACAGAGACGGTACAGAACGAGCCGCAAAAAGAGTTGACGGGCTGATGAGATAGACTTTTACTAACGTGATGGAAAGGTGATTTAAGAGCTGACAACTGTTTTTGTTTGTTTTAATTTACCCTATTCAAATTCAGTTATACAAAACCAATATATCAAGTTTTCTTTTTTCGTTTGTCAAATTAGAGAGTAAGGGAAACGCAAAATCATCCAGAAGGATAATGGCAAATCTATTCATCGTGTTACATAAATCATTATTGAATTGAGCTTGGAGGACAGCTGGGCCATTAGTCTGCTCATACAGCATTAGTTGTATTGAGGTGGTCAGTAGTTTATGTATTGAGCTTCCCTTTAGGTGGCCGCACTCCTGGCAGCAAGTCAGTGACTGTCAAAAGGCCCGTGCAGTGACAAAGCAATTTGGTCAAGTTAGTTTTTTGGTCATTTTTGTACTGCTTGTAGCTTACTGGGGCCATTTGTCAAAATAAAATCGTCAGCAGATGTGTTGCTCGTCACTGAAATCATGGTTAGATTTATTCATCCGCAGCCCTTGTGGTTGAGGAACCTTGGACTACATTTATATCTCCCTTTCCTTGTCATTTTCAGTAATATCACAAATTTTTATTTGTTGGAGCACTCTTGTCCTTCCCTCCCCCTAGTTCACGTCTGTTGATGTCATGGTGAGAGCAGGCCTCTCTGGCTTGTGTACTTGAGCAATTGTCAAGCTTACTCCAGAAGGAAACATTTGAAAGATGCGCATTTGCTATTACAGCAGTCTCATTAGTATCTGGCCTTCAAGCGAGCTTCTCTTGTATTGATTATATGAACCACGGTTGACACTGTCCTTTCTGCTGAATTAATTCTCCCCAAGAAAGCGGTGATTTGGCTGGGCCATAATCATCCAAAGAGCAGCATCAGGGCAATTAACCTCTTCTCCTGGCAGTAGCGGAGGAGTGAGGGATAATCAGCAGCAAACACACAAGATAAACAGGATGAACTATAGTACATCGTAATCTCCCCACATAGTCGCAAATTCGCCAAGATACTGAATTATTTTTTAACCTTTTGGCATGGAAAAAACTTTTTTTACATTGTTTTGTTTACAAATGGTCTACGGGAGGAACATCAGCCCTGTTTATTCTCGCTGCGCTATTAACAACCCTCAGGAGAGCCTTCCTCTCTGCTTGGGTAGTGTTTTCATACCTGACAGTGATTCCAGAAGTGAGGATGCTCTCCACTAAGCCCCTTTTGGCTACAGCTCAGACCTGCCTTCCTGAGCGGACTGATGAAGTAAAGCCACCTCTGGGCAGCAGTGTGCACAGACCAACTCCATTTGGGTGACACTTTGAGGCGGAGTAACTTGTGGATGTCCACCCTCTCCACTTCAATCCCTTTGATAATGAAAGGATGGAGACAGGGGTCTCCTGAAAAGTCAATAATGGACTCCCTTATTTTGGAAGGTCATTGTCCTCTCCTCTGCAGCTTGGCCTCGTCCAAAGCCTGTTATTAGCACACTTCGGGATGATTGTCACAGTAATGTGCGTAGAGGCTGGAAAGGTTTGGGCTGAGGCAGTATCACTGTGGTGAGCCGATGCTGACTGTGAGCTCGGTTGAGACTTTTCCACCAATCGTCACCACCTTTGGTCAATCAGAAAGTCCAGATCCAGTCACGGGTGCCATATGGAGGCCCAGGGCACTGTGTAGTTGACCTGATATATTAGAGCGAAACCAAGACCAGAGGTATCAAATCCAGATCCACAAAGCTCCCGGTGATGTTGTTTACCTGCCGGTTGAGTAGAAACATCTGTGGCTAAAACCAAACTGTGGCAGAGTTTTTACTTTCTGGACCTGTATTTGACATTTCTGACAAAGACTCATTTTGGTTAAAAGATGGGTCCAATTTACAGTAAATACAGTAAACTCTACCAATTCTTCCAAACGGAGCGGTTTAGCCGAAACTAGGCCAGCAGCTTTTCAATTTCTACAAAAAGCACCCAAGGTGAGAAGGAACATTTAACCCAAATACTACCGGAGGTGTATCTATCTGAGCCTGTACGCACCTCACATGATGCTGTTTGGATTAGAGAAAATCCCAACTACAGTATATTCTCCCTTGCCACTAAATCATTGAAGATATAGATTTGAAATTCAGTACTGAAGAAAAAGATCAGTTCTAATAAAAGATTAAAAGCCCCAGATTAATTTTGACATTACCAACAATAGATGTATGGAACCTTCTGACCACAAAATGCATGTCTTTCAGCATATTACACCATGAAAACATACATAAATACATACTACGTTAATAGATAATTATTTCCCAACTTTTTACCAGTCAGAGAATAAATGTCAAGTAGAAGAAATATAAAATAGGAATGTGCTACTTCAGATATTGCCCAGCACTACTTCTAACTTTTGCTTATCCTCTTCATAATTGCCATTATGAGTCCTTAACTATGTGGCATTCTACTCTGAGAAGAACAATTTCCCCCAAAAGTTATTCAAATAAAAACGGCATACGGGTTTTCGACTCACCTCAAAGACTGCCTGCAACAAATTATGTTATCATGAGCACACTCTAGCTCAGAGGTGGGCATCGAGGGCCGCAGTCCTGCAGGTTTTGCGTGTTGCCCTTCTCCAACACAGCTGATATATGATCAGCTCATCAGCAAGCTCTGCATAAGCCTGATAACGATCCTGTTGATTGGAATCAGCTTGTGTTGGAAGTGAGAAACCTACAAAACCTGCAGGACTCCGGCCCTCGAGGACCGAGATTGCCCACCTCTGCTCTAGCTGATACAAAATTTCTTGGTTAATCTTCATAAGGCATTCTCTGCCCTGACATTTTGCTACATCAAAGGACAGTATTAGTACTGGTAACAAAAAGATATTCACTTCGCTCTCTTCTCTCATGCGTCCCACTCCCCCGCCCACCTTTTCTGAATGAACAGATCGATCTGCAAGAAAGTGCACGAGCACGGGTTCGGAGATGATGATACAGGCATCTCATTCTTACCTGGTCTAATTACACGCTTGATCAATGGACTAACCTTTAACATTCAGGTTGGAGGAGGAAAACCGTGCCAACACCTTGATAGTGCTTGATAATAAGAACACCTAAATGCGCGGTATGGTGGGGTGGTAGAAAGTTCTCGTTGATTTATCTGTTAAATAAAATTTTAAAAAAGAATCCTGCTTTTCTCCACTGGGATTAAGCAGAAAGTCAAACAACTACAAATTGGTCATTCTTTTCCCCCTTTACTAATTTGTGAACGCTGAAGACTTTTCACATTTAGTCTAAAGGGATTCTAGCTTAAAAATTTTGAGTGCAGAGTTGTTGGAAGATAGACATGAGGACATTGACACAGACCTACAACTCTATTAAGAGATGGTCTAATTAGGCATAGATGGCGTCCGTCTAAACTCTCAAACTACTGATCTTCTCTGTCCAGAATTTACTGTACAGTCTTTTCCTCAAGAGATTGTCCTGTCTCTTTGAAACAAAAAGGATCTGCTGACTCTGGACCCAGCAAGACTTCCTTCCTTTGTTGTGCCATGCGTTTGTGTAGGCGTCGTTTGGTCTCTCCAAAACGCCTCACTACAGCGTACTGCATAAAAAACATTGCCTCTAGGGATTTTGCCCTTGGGTTAACCACCTTTTGTCTGAGGGTTTTGCTGGGCTTGAAGTACATAAGTATGCTATGTTTGGAGAAAATCCGTCTGAATTCTCGACAAAGTAATGGACCGAAAATATTCCACAGAGGGACCACAATATCCACCTCCTGTTTTTGTCCTCGGGGTCGGTTGGCCTTTCTTCTCATGACTGATTTGACAAATGCCCACTAGTGTCACAGTTTTGTGTTGTGAATGCAACTCTGCTCACTGACCCCCCAGCTAATCATTTGGACCCCGCTATGCGCCACTGAAATCTTCAGGCACACTCACCCTCTGTTCACTGCCAGATTGCCCCCCACCCCCCAAATTTTTTTTTTAAGTATGATCAGTCACTGTCTGCCTTAGGTTCAGATCCAATCAGACAAGGAATTCCACCAATGCTGCACGAAAATATTGCTATAACTTTCTAAGGGATGCTTACTTGCAGTTCATTATCTTTTCAAAGACTTCATCATCAAGACATTCCGCAAATAAGAGTCAAACATCAACTTCACCCTCAAAAAGACCCAACAGAGGATGTGGCAGCTTGAAGAAGGATCGACTACAGACTTTGGGACTTTGGACTTGATCGGTCATGCCAGAAGATACCTTCAGATTACCGGTGTTTCCCTGGTAAAAAAAAAAAAACGTTTTTATTTTCTACTGAACTAATGTGACGGCATGATCCTGGGGGGTAAGCTCATTGTTGTTGTCCATCGAGGGTACTGAATCAAAAGCACAAGCCCCCCCCCCCCCCGCATTACATGACATTTTGATTTAATTAGTTGTCACCTGGCGACTATGTAAAGATCACAAGCATTTTGGCAGGAAGCAGAACCATGATTATCTCTAAATTGTAAAGGACACACAAACACACAGAGGCGCACTTCATTACCATTCGGCATAGCAATCAAAAACACAAATGGGCAGATGATCAAACACCGCCGCATGCCGAGGGTTCAAAAACAAGCAGCCGGGTGCTGAGAAGCTGTCATCACATAAAATACCTTCCCATTGAAAGTGTGGCTACCTCTCTGATACCAATCCACTGCAGGGCAATGCGGCAAATCGTCTCTTTCAAGCATGTTTTTAACCGTTCATCATTTGTCACCCCACTGCTCCCCTCTCCCGTCACTCTCATTTTTTCCAAGAACTACAAGGGGGATAGCTCTGTCATTAGCTTTTTTCTTGCTTCAAAGAATCTCTCACGTTTTTTTCTCCTCAACACTCACATCCACAAGTAAATCATGGCCTGACACGAATCATTATCTGTGACACCTGGAATAACCTCGTTTATCAAAGCTTATTGGCTAATCTGTGGCAGAACACATTGACCCTGTGTGAGGACCAGGAAGGATGAGTTTAGAGACTGCTCGTTTACTTGTGAAGCACATGTGGCTAAAGCCAAACTGTGGCAAGGCTTTTGCTTTCCAAAGATGGATTTGCCACTTCTGGATAATGGACTAGACTAAGTTTTATCTTGCGAAAAGAATAAAAAAACTTTACCTTCAGTAACTACTTGTTTTGGAGTTTCTCTCCCCTATATACAGGGATGTGATTTGACCAAAGTGAAATTATCTGAAAATTTAGCCGGGGTCTGGGGGCCGCTCATGGGTTTTCCATGTTTTTAAGTACTTTCAATGCACTCACATGACAAAGAAATAGACAAAACAACAGCATAAATTTTCAATGTATATTGAACTATCCCATATAAAATGGCAGTTTTAGTCAACTCAAAATCAGTCACATTCAAAAACATTGGACTGCCTTTGCTTTTAAAAACTATCACTGAGAATATCATCATATCTAACTAATGTGATTACTAAGTTAAAGTTTGAAGAGTTCAAATTTCATGAACAAATAATTGTATCATGACCAAATGAAAAGTAACTCATATTAGAGCATACCACAAATGTCTTTGTTATAGCAGAAGATGTTATCTGTCGGAGTCATGTGCATACACAATGAACTACTAAAAAAAATAAATAAATAAATAAATTCGGAATTTTTTTTTTGTGGGGGGGGGGGGGGGAGCGGAATTCCGCTAATTAGCGGAAAAATCACATCCCTGTATATACCATGCGGATGATCACATCAGTGGTCACCATAAGGGTGGGAGAAAACAATGACGATTCTAAGAGCCCATGACAGACAAGAGCCCTAGAAATTATGTGTGCAAAAAAAGGGGGCTTAAATGTTTTACTTAGTCTAGCCACTGCTCCACTCACCATATAAAAGGTGTTGGGGTCGTTTTGTTAAATAAAAAAAGAAAGAAAAAAAAAGAGAGAAAACAAATAAAATAATAAAATGGCAAGGTATCGGATTGGGACTCGGAATCGGTTAATCTCAAAATGAGGTGTCCAAAAAATTGTGATCGGGACATCCCTAATTATCAGTTTGTATCAGTAAAGTGGTGAGGCCCAAAGTCATATTTTTTTCACAGCACGCCAAATCTTTAGGGGCAAAACCTGCATCACATTAAGAGTAAGTAGGTAAACAACTTACCATTAAATATGCTGAAATCAATTTTTAGCGATATACATCCCCTGTGCCGTTTTTTCACATTCTCCTTTCTGGCACACACAGGAATCTCACTCAAGGTAACAGAAAATACTCTGGCAGGTACATACGCATTCTAGGGTGCACATCTATCTCTCATAGCCAGCAGCTATTGCACTTAGCAAATGTCAACAGAAAATAACGCAGACACACAGGCAATCTTATTTGTTTAAAAATCGTTTGAGGTCAAAGCAATTCAGTCAGCCAGATGCAGAGCATCAAGCAGCATGAATGCGCCGCAACAAAACCCCATCAATTGCTCTCAATTTTAAGTTCCTTTTCATCTAACTCCCTTTTTGTGTCTAGTCTCCTCTTTGTGTTTAACCATGCTGCTGTATGACCAATAAATATCCACAAGAAGAGAACACCTAGAAGTAAAGTAAACCTGTTAAACTTGTGCTGGGTCAAAGGTCATAAAGGGAATTTGAAATTAGAAGCGCATACTTTTGTATTCCTATCGTTGACAAAACTACCGACAAGGAACTTGACTAAGTGCAATTTCTGCAGAAATTGCGTAGGAATGCTGAATGCTAATAGCTGAAGGCTTATGAAGTAAATTGAAACATTAATTGTGAAAATTACAAAATATTAATTGTAGTTGAAAGATAAATGAATAAAAAAAGAACACTTGAACCTGGGAGGCGTGAATTTTTGAAGCAAGTTGAAATTTATATGGCAAAGTTTTCTGAAAGTACCCTCGATTCATTTAGATGGAAAAGTGCGACTAATTATATCCAATGGAAAAATGAAAAAAAACACACTCAACAGTGCCACCTAGGCATTGCAGTACCCTCGATTCATTTCGATGGAAAAGTGGAACGAATGATATCCAATGGAAAAATGCAAAAAATATATATATATAATTCACTCAATAGTGCCACCTAGGCATGCAGTTCCCTCGATTCATTTAGATGGAAAAGTGCAACTAATTATATCCAATGGAAAAATGAAAAAAACACACTCAATAGTGCCACCTAGGCATTGCAGTACCCTCGATTCATTTCGATGGAAAAGTGGAACGAATGATATCCAATGGAAAAATGCAAAAAAATATATATAATTCACTCAATAGTGCCACCTAGGCATGCAGTTCCCTCGATTCATTTCGATGGAAAAGTGGAAATATGATAGTCAGTTGGTATACATGTTAGCATAATTGCCATGGATATATTTACAATGTACAGTCTAAGGGGGGATTCAAACCCGCTACTTCCTGATTCCTAGACAAGGCCATTTTTAATTTGATTTTAAATGCGTAGCGATGGTCAGTTGTATGTATGGAAGTGGGCGTGGAAAGTGGGACTTTCAAGTTCAATGTCAGTCCCGTTGAAAATGAATGGGGAAAAGTTGATGTTTAACGTTAAATTGTGCAAATACTGTAAGTAATGTGGAATCAGACGTGAACGGTGTAAATCGGAAGTAATATGTGGGAGTTGTTTCACGGCAAAAAAAAATTGTGGAGAGTAAAAATCATAGCATATGTGGGAATGCTGGAAGCATTTTATTCTCCACAACTACATTTTACACTAGTTTGTAAAATGTATTAGCATTCCTGGGGTTTGTTTACCAAAATGTAAGTCATAAGTCAACAGGATTTAAAAAAAAAAAAAATCTAATTCCATCACTATTATTTTAAACAAAGTACATATTGATTTATCTTTCTATTTTCTGTCATCATTATCCCTCTGGAGAACGGGGGTCACCTCACCCTGATCAAGTCATTTGCTGAGCGTTAGAACATCATTTAAGCATTCAACGCTTCAGAGTTTGGAGCGCACAGCTGTTATTACATTGATTTTTGCTGTCACATTGCCCATGCGGGGGAGGGCTTTAATAAAGGATTGGATTTGAATAGCCCTCCTATGATTTGTGCCGTGCAAAGGTGCTCACCTTGTTAACTCAAGCAATTTAAGTGCTGTCATACATACAAATCCAGGCTATTGTAATATGTGTGGTCAACATACAAATGAGGACGTAAAGGAATGTGGCTCCGCTATGAATAGCAGCCATTTTTGTTTTCACTTGTCCTCGAACTTACACTACTGTCATTTGCAATCAAATACCGTGATAAAATAATGGCAAAAAAAAATGTGAGAATGAAAACTATAACAAAAATGTCCTGTGATATAATTATACTTGAAAATACTCATGATTGCGTTTACTTTGAGTTAGGAACTAGCTAATAGCTAGTAGTTAGCTAATATGCCTCCAAATGGAAACGTTCCATTGTTGTCTTCTGACTTTTTACTTCTCACGGTGAGACACAAATAATCCCGCAAAGCAGCAGGCGGTGTCTTGATCTTGTGTATTTCGCATCTTCACCAAGGCGGGTAACCTGACTTACATGATTAGCGTTACATTTGCTGTTTATGAAGGCAGCGCTTGATCAGTGCGGATGGGAGATCTGAAGAAACATTCTTTCCACGGTTTTGTTTCTACAAAGACGGAGGAGAAAAAAAATGTTGATTCAAGATATGACTACATTAATGGAGCCCAGGCACTAAGAGTAAAAAAAATAAAAAAATAATAATAATAAGTTATAGAAGAAAAATGATGACTGTATAGTCGTTTCATATTAGCTCGAAAGAGTTCTGCAACTAAAATGGCTTTATGGACTGAAAATTTGTATTAGTATTGTGATTACACAAATTTTTAATCCCTAAACGGATTAGCACTCTGCTTGACTGTACAGTATATACTGCGCTGCATTAGATAGAAGTTTAATTGGTTTGTGCTTTGCTGTCAAACCCATAGCTAGTAAAACACCACAAAGTTCATAATATACAAAATAATGATATCTTAAAGTAATTTAAATATCCAGATTATCTCCATTTCTTCAAAACATATTACGGCTTCACGTCCGAGTACCTTTTTTTTTTAACACAAGTATCTGTACTACAATGTGATTACTTTTGCCACCTCTGGCTGAATCTGAAGGAATACCGCCTGATTGTCTCACATACACTGAATAAAAATATAAATGACACACTTTTTACTCCTATTTGTTGTGAGCTGGACTCAAAGATCTAAAACTTTCTCTACATACACCAAAGTCAGTATCCGGTATGACCAGCATTTGGCTCACACAGTGCAATACATTTCCTTTGCTTAGAGTTGATCAGGTTGTTGTCCCCTGTGAAGAGAACACCTCTCCGATGTGCCAGACGCCATTGGATGTGAACATTCGCCCACTCAAGTTGATTACGACGGCGAACTGCAGTCGGGTCGAGACCCCGATAATATGGAGGACCAAAACTGTCAAAATTCTAAATAAATAAATGACTAAAAGTGAAAATAAAAACAGATCTAAAAAAAAATATCATTTGAATAATTCAGGGATGTGATTTGCCCAAAGTGAAATTATCTGAAAATTTAGCCGGGGGTCTGGGGGCCGCTGGCACCCAGCTAGGTCCAGGGGTTTTCCGTGTTTTTAAGTACTTTCAATGCACTCACATGACAAAGAAATAGACAAAACAACAGCATAAATTTTCAATGTATATTGAACTATCCCATATAAAATGGCAGTTTTAGTCAACTCAAAATCAGTCACATTCAAAAACATTGGACTGCCTTTGCTTTTAAAAACTATCACTGAGAATATCATCATATCTAACTAATGTGATTACTAAGTTAACACATAAATAATGTTGAAGAGTTCAAATTTCATGAACAAATAATTGTATCATGACCAAATGAAAAGTAACTCATATTAGAGCATACCACAAATGTCTTTGTTATAGCAGAAGATGTTATCTGTCTGAGTCATGTGCATACACAATGAACTACAAAAAAAAAAAAAAAAAGAATTTTTTTTTTGGGGGGGAGATAAAAAAAGCGGAATTCCGCGAATTAGCGGAAAAATCACATCCCTGATAATTAAATAAATAATTTATTAATAATAATAATACAAATTCATCTATAATAATTAATTAATTTATTTATTTAGTCATTTATTTATTTTGAATTTTGGCAGTTTTGGTCCACCATACGATAAGGATGAATATTTTCCTGTTTTCTAAAAGGCACCTTTTGTAAATGATTTCACTATGTGTCAAATACTGTTTGTGAGGAAAACATTCAACATAAAAATCAAACTGCGTGGCTTTTGAGTGTCATTTTTACTCCAAGGAGACTGCCATAATCCAACATGCTGGTCTAAATGTGCTTATGTGCGCAAATTTGCAAGGATGTTAGCTTCCTCGCTAATGATATTTAACAGGTTTCCTGGATGTCATCAAATTTTTATGACTCATGCACACACAGGTCTGTGGATTGCAAATGATTTTTTTCTCAATACAACATGCCCTAAATTTAATCATCAAACATTAGCAAATGTTTTCTGGTATACTGCTTCCAAGACTTTGTATCGTAATGATATGGAAATTGATCATTATTTTGTCATATAGCCGGCTTCTATCGAATATGTATTCATAAGATAGAAGAAAGTGAATATCTTTCACAAACAATTTGCTTAATATTGCTTTTTCCCCTCCGATGATTTGTGTGGGCCAGAGGCAGAATGAGATTGAAACATTGTGGTATTAAGTTTGCAAAACATAAAACACATTATGAGTCAGTGTTGTGACGCGACGCTGATTGATGTCACTTTGAGTTACTCCCATATTGCCACACTGAAAAAGATATATGATGTCGTGGTTGTTGTTTTTTTACTGTACAGTACAATGACCTGTTGCTTCCATTGTCCTCATTTGATTCAACTGACCTTAAATATCCCCCACCTTTCCTGAATATAATCATCCTCCACAGTCTTTCTTTTTTTCAGCCATCCATCGGATGAATACAAATACAACACATTCACTGTGATGGGGTTGAAGGCCATAAAGGGGGAAATGAGTGATTTAATTGCACTAAAGATCACTATTATTAGGAGATTTGAAAAGCTATTATCAACAGCGGCAGCAGCCAGGAGTCATTCAAGGTCCACGGTCACCATCCCCCAGTCTTAAGTGCCCAATGTTCAGCTAGGAAAGGTCATGCCACTATTGTCACCGCTCCACAAATGAAGAGCTTTGATCGGCACTCTGTTTTTTTTTTACCTTTAATAATCAGAATCACGGAGATAAATAATTAACAATAACAATAAAAATTATACTAAAACACGGTGGTTTGCGCTTTTAAAAACAATGTTCATCATTATAGTGTCTCCAGTCACTACCTCAACTGGCACTTCTGCTTTTCACTACTATTCACTTTGTATCGGAGATGAGGGCCAACACATTTTCATGGTCACTGATGGTCTTCCAGAGGATTTTTTATTTTTTTTTTTTTGTCTGGCACAGGATCAAGGCATCAGTGAGTTTTTGGTCTGTGGTTGCTATGCGGCATTGTTGGATGTGCCAGTAATTGACGTCCCAGAGGTGCTCGAGTAGATTCAGGACTGAATGAATGGGCAAGTCAATAGCATCAATTTTGTTGTCATCCACCTGAGGCGGGGCATAACTTTCCACGACATTAGCATGTGGTCTGGATGCGGGTCTCAGGATTTCAGTCAGGGTACCACAGACTTGCACAAGGAAGTCAGTAACATGGTTCTCATTGCCCTCAGAAATGCGCAAAATGCAAATTGCGTAACAGCAAAAATGATTTCCCGATTCAAACTGTTTTTTGTCACACCTCTAGTAATTAGATGTATATTTCCAACAGCCTCTAATAAAGAAATAAAATAGTATCTTTCTACACTGATGACTAAATCCGTCATTTTTATTGCTGTATCCTTTTCCATTAAATTAGACTTCAAGAAGACAGTTTTACAAGATTAGCTCGCCAACCAATTGAACAAATGCATACTAAATTGTTTAATGAAGATATTGAATATGGTGACCATATTGTGTTCCATAGGCTATGACTTAATAAATGTCGGAGGTAAAAATGAAAGTCATCCATTCAGACACTTACCGCTATTCCATTAGGAAAAAGCCTGGCCGCGCAGACAATGGCAATGTTAAAAACTAATTAAAAATAAATAAATAAAGTGCAAAAGCAGCAACTGGAGCCATTCTTACGGGAAATGCGCACAGGCTGCCTACATCCTTAAAAGTTTCTGGCTTCATATGCAACCAAGAGGTTGGAGCCTTTGTTGTGTGGAAAGTGAACAGAAAATGTTTGATGGTGGATAATTTAAATAAATTGGGCAAATTGGACATTCTATATCAACAAGTTGACAGTTCATGTCCTTTTTAAATGACAACCTCTATTAGAAACCGGGCAATATTGTAAAGATGTTCCCTATTCCTAACAGCCAATGACGTGCAGTGAGCTCAACACTTGTCACTCAGCTAAAGTTCAGGGCCACCGTCAGCCAGTGCGCAGTCTGCCAGCCACAGTAAACGCTGCAGTGCACTCTGCCTCCCATTTTGCTGCACAACGAAAAGCGGACAATTTCAAAACCAGGCCTGACGCCCGGAAGGAATGTAATAAAGTGTAAAACAGCACAATTCCTCACAAAATCAAGCTAGCAATAGCAATAGCAATGCCAAACACCATGTCAAGTGAAACAGCCAGTTAAAATCCAAAGCACATCCACAAAGCCAATCTTTCCTTTTGCACCATTCTTTGTAAAAAGTACAAATAATTGTTTGTCCCTTACTTTGCTGAAGATCCTGTAGATAAGGCGTTGGTCTCCTATCCTTCAAAAGATGGCGTTTTCCCTCAAAAGAAAGACGTGAAAATTGTTTTATATTCTCCAGAGTTGCGTCATTTTACCGTTTTGCTGTGCACTAAGTGTGTTTTGTATTCACGAATGCGCGTTCGCGTAGCAATAAGACAGCGACGTAAAAAGAATGCGTAGCGATCTACCTGTTTGCGTAAAGGACTTTTCTACTGGGAAACTGACTGCGCGTGCGCGAAAACATCGCTACGCAGACAGGGCTGGGAAAAGTACGGTGTGCTTTCAGGGGGTTAATTTTTGCAGCATTTTTGCCTGCAGGCCAGATGAAGTAATGTGACATTTTTAATTGAGCTATAAAAATCACCAAATGTTGTCACTTTTAAAACAATAGGTAGTGTAGGCTTTCTAAAATGAAAGAAATAATTAAAATAAATAGAAAAAGCCAAATGGTTTCAACTTTCATTTCAGCCTGGGGTAGGCAGTCCTAACAGCTAATAATTGTGTGACATAGTCAATGAGATATGCCCAAAATACCTGAAGATAACGATAAAAGATGAAGATTAAAAAAATAAAAATAAAAAATACGCTATACAAATGAAACCCATTTACCATTACCACACACGGTATTTCTAAAATGCCAGTACTATTTTTTTCTGGGAGAGGCACTGTGCCAAGAGCCGAAAGGGGAAAACAAGTCATTGTAAACACAAGCCAAAGCTTGAAATGCTGTAAAAGTCGATATTGAGCTCATAAATTGGAATTTGGAAAGCCACTGAAAATTTCAACAACTACTTGTTTGGGAACACCTTCACAGTACTAACAGGTCAACAATCCACTTTGATAGTCCCACTACTGCATTACACTTAACACCGTTGAACAGCAGAAACTCACATTCAAATTTTGCGCCAAACTGTAAAGTCAACTGCTGGCCATTTCTCAAATCCTCCTCATCTGTCACAGGCAGTTGGACAGGAGGAGGCGATTTCGATGGCGATGTAGCTTTTCTATGCTCAGCTACCTAGCTTAAATGGCACCGCCATCAGCCAATCATTAGATGTGCACTGAGGATAAAAGGAGTGATCCTTTTCCATGCCCATTTTCTCTCTGCTGCCTTACTTTGGCATCACTTCCAGACCAGAAGCTCACTAAAAAGAAAACAGCTGACTTAGATGCGACCTGATCATTTTTTTGTGATCTCTTATTCCAGCTGCCGATAGATAGCATGAGTAACGTGAGCAATAGCAGATTGACGTTGGTGGCTAATAATGTGATTTTGTTGTTGTTGTTCAAGCAACATTTGGTTAATTTATCTCATTTTTTGTTATCAATCTGGCTGCACTAATGTAGTTAATTGAGTTCTTTGAGTTTCATATTTTATTATTATTTTTATTATATTGACAACTGCCTATTTCATTTTGTCTTGAGATTTTTAGTCAAATATGATTGAATGTGTAACTAACTGATAGAGAATTAAAGGGATTCGTAATTACGGGAATATGAAACATACCTGTTGTGCCCTTAAAAACAAGTTAATAGCGAAAATAATGTGAGTAAAAATTGCATTTCTCCTTTGTTCTATTAGAGATTATATTCACATTAGCAATTTAGCATGTAGCTTTACTTAGCTCTACTAACATGTTCGCATATTGTTTTAATGGTCCTAAACCAGTCTTTATATGATATATTTATCTTTTCAATTAACCATGCAACCAACATGAAACTAGCTAAGAGCTAGCTAAACTGTTGCGTTAGCTTACCTGTCTTTGTGGATTTTGTAGCGATGAATGAAGGGCGATGTCGTCGTCATGACTTTGACTTGCAAACTGCTCTTTTTGCTGATTTCATCGAAAACATCATTCTTGAATCCAAATCTTATACTCTTCGCAGTTTCTTCCATCACTGTTTGTATTTGTGCAACATGGACTGCCAACAAAACTTTTTTTTCTTTGAGATGACTTGTCAAGTCAAGCTCAAGTTTTTCGTAAATTTTTGCCAAGATAGCTGCAAGTCCTGCCGAAATGTGGAAAAGCTGCTTTTCACCATGACGGCACATGTACAGCACACCCGGTTGGCCCAAAGGCACCATTAGGATTGATAAAATGGGAAAAGATGTCATGTAATTGCTGCGAAACTAATTCACATTCCACAGGTGAGTCGATTCAAAACGTGATGGAAATTTAGTGATCATGAAGAGCTGGAAATAGGTTGGAGTTCAACATGAAAAAGAGGCTGGAGTCTCATCAGATCTGGTTACAACAAATTTATTTTCAAAAACAGAGGAACAAATTCATGAGAGGATGACACGCACAATGCGCAAAACATGGATATATATAAACACAAATTATCCTTTTTTTGGGGGGTCAGTCATTAATCATATTTGGCCAGTCTGTCAAAATGGTGTCATGAATATGACTCATTCTCTGAACTGAGGTTCAATTGATAATAAAAGAGAACATAAAAAAATATATATAAATATGGTACATTTATAGGGTTGGACATTTATACAAAAGCCAAATGATTCCCTAAAACGATAAAAAAAAAAAAGACACCACAGTATTTGTGAGTAAAATGCCTTCCAAAAACCAATGATAGAAGATTTACAACATGGACTCCGTTTATGTTGCTCACCCCCTGGTTCTGACGGACTACCGGTGAATTTTCTTCAGCCATATCTGGCGGCCAACTCAAAACAAAATTTGTGCAAAATATATTTCTGTTAGGAGTATAACAAAAAAAAAACGATTTAAAAGATGTGACTTAAGTGAATCAAATCGAATCGTCGCACTTCAAAATACCGAATATCAAGATATGTTTTGAATCGTTCTTTAATGGCGAAAAAATTTACAGTAGCCTACTGATAAATAATTCTTATTGTAAAATGACAAGTTATATCATTATTGCTCGAATTTAGCATATCGAATCGAAATTAGATTGAATCAAATTGTTCCACTTAAAAAAATATATAAAACTTTAATTTTTATTTACCGTATATAACGGTATAGATAATGTTCTTCGACAAGAATCCTTTGCCATCCTCTTGACACCAAGTGTTGGCGCCTTGGCGGAGGTCTGTTGAGTGCCTTTCTAGTTGAGTGGACTACAGTTTGAAACACACATTACTGCCACTTAAAGCACTTAAGTGAATTAGCATCGGCCCATGGTCAGACGGTCTTCACAGTATGAGCACTTGGAAGCGCGCTTTTATTGTGAAAAAATTTTCTCGTTACTTCAGCTGTGGGCCGTCCACTTTTCATGAATTGCGCTATGAAATTATACAAATGTAGGTTTGTTTTTTTTTCTAAATTGAGATTTGTTCTCGGTATTAATGGCTAAAATAAAGAATTGGTACTTTTATTTTAAGTGCAATGTTGTTTAATGTTATAAGAAATGTGTTTGTATAAATAAAAGCCTCCACAGACATAACTAAGTATGTTTTTGAATTAATGAATATCCTGTGGCGTCTTTTTCCGAATGGATTTTCCGTTCAGTTCTTAATTTCCATAATTGTCTGCGTTCGAAGAAATTGTTAGCCATAAAAATCAGCTCTGACCCAATACCCGCTGAGCCTGCATCTGATTTCCCCCACTGTGATACTCTGTAATTAGAGAAGCAGGGATATAACTGTTTATTGAAATTTATGCTAATATTCAGAAAGGAAAACAATCTAATTTAGTTATTTTAAGCAGCTTTCTGAAAACTACTTTTCAAAGATTGGTTTCATGAAATTAAGCAATTCTTAAATGTGAAATATTCTTAACAATCAGATCATGGCCTGATGATACAAAAACATTTTTTTAAATCAAATTCTTTGAAATTGTCTAAATAATGATGTTGCCAATTTGTCATCTTATTGAACAAATAATCGTTATTAATTATTTATGCTTAACTACAGTTGCATGCATTCATACGGATTTAGCCATTATGGAGTCCTTTTTTCTTGTGTGTTACATGAAAAGCACTTCTGACATTATCTACAAAACTGTCATCAAAATTCCCTACATTTATATGCTTATATGCTGTACTAAAAATAAATCAGCACATTCTATCAAAAATGTTAGTTAAATTCATGTTGTTAATTTTCAGAAGGAAAATGATATTCGTGTCCATACAGCAGCATTATGAGAACTACTTTTGATTTATTTGCGCATTTGTCATATCGATTTTTTTTTAACAAAATATTTAAATTGTGGTACTACTAGAGATAAAATGTTTAATCAACAACTAATCGATTATCAAATTAATTTATATTTTTTCTTATAATCTATGAACCGTTTTATACCTCTTTTTTTTTAATTGTCCAAATGCTGGGAATTTGAGCTTCTCAACAGTAAATGTTATATGACTTCAGTAGTCCTCCATGAAAAGGGACTGATTAGCTATGTGTTGAATCAAAAGAAAATAAAACATTTGCTTTTACTTTGAAAAACAATGATCACCATTTTTGCCCATTTCCTGACATGAAACAGACCAAATCAGAAACAGAATTTGAATTTTTGTCAATTTGAAATAATCTCGTTTTAATTTGTATTTTTTTTTTTATTAATATAAAGGCATGTGAATTCAAATATTTATTTCTAATCTGATTCATCAAAAAAAAAAACGACAGATTATTCTGATTTTCAAAATAATAATTAGTTGCAGCCCGATTTGGAACCACATTTTATATCAATTGGTTGTCTAATTGAACTATAATTATTGTAACATAAAGACATTAATTTATATACAATTTACACAATTTCAGTTGTTTTTGTGTTACATGTTTGGCAGCGTATCAGGATAATCATACAAATGTAATTATTATTGTCGTAAATGAAAACGAACATTTTTAAAAGTTTTTATTTGTTAGTATAAAAATGTACAATTAATACAAAGACCTTAATTCAAATTAAATACCAAATTTAAGAAAACGATATTTTGTCATGTCGTTCCTTTTTGTGTACACTGCATTGTCTATTAAATGTGATTCCATTTTTGGCGGATGTAATCTCAAACAACAAACCCATTAATTAACTATTTTAACGGTATAACATTTTCCCAAATTGTTTTTTTTAAATAATCCAAATCATTTCATTTATTTTTGAAAAAGTGCTCCTTAAATGTGAATTAAATTTATTTGATCTGTCTGAGTCATCAAATATTATTATTAGTGTCTTTTAAACCAAACAGCTAAAGGTTATAAATTTAACATTGTCATTTAAGCTGCAAAGAGGCCCCTAAATAGTGACAAATAAAGACTAAAGGCTGATATAATTGCTTTATTTAATCTAAGAGGACATGAGACAATTACTATAGAATTGGTGACAAAAAAATAAATGTGAATATTTTTCTTGCCTTTCACTGACCTTTAAGAAATGCATAAAATATTTTCCCCTCAAGATGGTCAATATTGATACCGAGGCCCCTCCCTCCAATATTGGCAGACTGACAGGCATCAAAGGGCTTGCAAGACTGAATTAAAATGGCACCATTTGACCTCAACCAATCTCACATTGTTGCTTCATTCACATAATCATGACGCAGGAGCAACCGGGGGCCACTCCAGCACCTGAGCCATGCTGCCCTCCACAGTACAATGAAATTAACTCCAAAATGATTTTTCTTTCTTTCTTGTTTTTTTTTTCAAATTCGATCCAGGCTCCCAACTTTATTTGTGTACACAGAAAGCATAATAAATCGCACAGTATGTCCATTGTGAGTGAATTATAGGAGACATTTCAATTCCTTTTTTTTTTTCTTTCTCTTAAAGGCATTTATTGTTTTTCAAAGTCAGGATTTGATGGCAAAAACAAGGTACAATCTGTGAAAATAAGATGAAATGAGTGGAATGCATTCAGCGCTCATTCCTATTTAGCTTTAATAGGAATGATCAGCAGCAGTTAACATCCATTAGTACAGAGCGGTAAAATTGCAGGCGCAACCGCATGAGTCACAGCAGATCTCAACTGCCTGCATCGACCGGAAACCAGTGTTAGATATAATCAATACGAGCAAACAATGCTGAATTGATCATCTTGGACAATTTATTTCTGGTATTATGTACAGCAAACAAACACAGACAGACATTTAATTGAGACTGGGCA